>NC_051177.1:220843402-221143402 GCF_013339695.2 Rhipicephalus sanguineus | reverse complement strand
CTGCTTCCAGTTATTTTCTCGTTTTGACGTCACGAAGCTTTCAGAACTCCCAACACAATTGAGAGGAACAGAATGACCTCCAACCTAGCGCTTACACCTTGGAGAGAAAGAAAATTAGGAGGGAGCGCGCCTAGCGTCCACAAGCCAACCTCCTATGAAGCCGCTACCTCCTCAGGTTCGTGTCACAATTTCCATCATGCTCCTTATTAGTTTCATGTTTGTGGTGGGCACATGGGAAAAAAAATCGACGAGCACGCGCGCCTAGCGTCCACAAGCCAACCTCCTCCGACGCCGCTCCCCCTTTGTGCTCCATGCTCTGGTCACAATTCTCAGCATGCCAGCGAACACTTCTAGTTCACTGTAGCTGGGTAGTTATTCTCTATGTGTCCCCCTAGTGGACTGTCCATTCCGGCTGCCACTGATTGACTGGAGTTCGGCGAGCAGCGCGCCCCTCGTTTCCAGTTCTTCCTTTGTAACGTCATTTTGACGTCACGAATCTTTCAGAACTCTTGACACAAAGGAGAGGGACGGAATGGTCCGCCGAGGTAGAGCAGTGGTTATGGTGCTCGGCTGCTGACCCGAAGGTCGCGGGTTCTATCCCGGCCACGGCGGTCTCATTTCGATGCAAGCGAAATGCTAGAAGGCCCGGGTTGTGCGATGTCAGTGGAAGTTAAGGAACGCCAGATGATCAAAATTTACGGAGCGCTCTTCTGCGGCGTCTCTCATAATCATATCGTAATTTTGGAACTTAAAACCGCAGATATTATTATTATTATTATTATTATTATATTATTATTATTATTATTATTATTATTATTATTATTATTGAGGGACGTAATACGCTTCAACGCAACGAACGCAACCCCCACACATCCGCTTTTGGGTGCACATCTCGGAGGCCGTGCATAAACTCTAATCGCACTAGCCACCCAATTAGGTTTAATGCGGCCGCCTCTGTAACGCACCTGTGAAGGTCAGTACGCATTCTGTGCATTGTTCTCAAACAACTGGGACACATTCATTTGCAAGTTCAGACTTTACAAGTTCCTGTTTCTGTACACTTCGTCCACTTTCTTCTTACGGTGGGAGGGTGCTTGTGGGTCGGTGCGTCTACGTGGTCAAGAGCGAGGTGACATCACGGCTCGGCGCTTTTTCGAGTGACGGAATGCTCTCTGGCAAAATGGACCGTGGACATCTCTTTTAGATGTACACATCGAGAATAGCTCTCCGGAAGTTGCATCTTTCTCTCCATTAGAAGACTCACGAGTACTGCCTGCACCTCAACTCTGCGGCGTCCTCTAGCCTTAAACGGTGACGACGCAACATGCTGTATAGCATAATCGTGGAGTCTTGGACCTAGTGCACTCTGCGTAGATAAATAAAATAGATATGTATATATATCAATGCGTCAGTACACGTTTCTGCTTTCATTTTTAGTCCAGTAAATCGATAAATAAATATAGAATTAAAGACAATGAAAAACTTAGAATAACAGATAGCTGAGCTGAGATATTCAAGTTAAAACAGATAGCTGAGCTGAGATATTCAAGTTAAAAACAGAGGACGTGCAAACATGGGCACAAGAGAGAAGTAAAGAGAGTGAAGACTTATCTCTCACGTAGGCCACCACGCGCACCTGATTGATAGGTATCGCCTTTTGCCTGGGAATGTGCAGACAAGTGCGATTTTCCAGTAGGTAGCGGCGTTTGTGGTGTCTTGACTTGTGTCCGTGTCTGCACGCCCTGTCTTTTTAAAGGGCTCCAATACAAGCTCTGAAAATACAAAATTGAGCGCATTATTCTTTGTTGGCGTTTCTCGCTTTTTTGGCGCACTTCGTGGCGTCCCAACAGTGATTGACGTGACATCATTACGGTACGCACTCTCGATTGTTCCATATACGAGTAATACTAGCTATGAATTGCATCCCACCCTGCTTTGCCATGGAGTTGCCACCCTTTATTCGTTGTCGCGAGTGACTATATATCATGCGCAATCAGGTGATTTCGCTCCATTTTGTGCGTGTCCGACTGCGCATGCGGAGATAACGGGGTGTAGCCGACAAGCGCGAAATCCTTATAGGCTCAACGCTTCGTTATACAATGTCATGCGTGCTGTATACGCGTGCTTCATAGAACACGCATATACGCACGCTTCATGTAGAAATATGTGGCGATGAGATATCGCCTGTAAGAAGCGTAATGAAAGCGAGAACGAAACCAATGGAAAAGGCGTCGGATTATTTTATTCTTCCAACGGACGAACCCTTTACAGCGGAGACGATGTAGCTCTGCAGAAAAAAGGCGAGCCCTCTTCCACGGTTTTGGGTATTTTTTTTATTGCGATAACAATTATATGGACATTCTGTACATTTTTTTTCACCATCGCCGTACTGTTCCGTATAAAGTCAAAGTCGACAACACCGCTGCGCCCATAGTATGTTGTACCAACCCGCGACTAAAAGCTCGCGAGCACTGGCGAGGAACACGGCTGAAGCACGGCTGAAGCACGGAGGGCGCATGCAATAATATCAACTCGCGTGCAAGGCCTGCCGTCAATTGCTCTTCAACCAGAAAGGAAACGCCCCCCCGTCTTTCGCTGGGCGAAGGAGCATGAAGGGCCGCCGGGGTAATGGGGGGGGGGGGGGGGCGTGGTACGAGCAGCAACTGTAAACATTGACTGTAAGTGCGCGGTCCCTATGTCGGCAGACATCAGCAAACGGCTCGTATACCGTTCTGCGCTGTGATTACACCGCTTCGTGCTGCACGAAAACCACTTCTCTCCCGGAGCGATCGTATTCCCATACACCCGCGTTTTGTAGAGTTACGCGAGATGGGACCAAAAAGAGTTAGCTGTTAACCTTATTTCGGATAACATGAAGACATGTTGCTATCGCATTCACTGCTTTGCCGTTTCGGGGAAACAGATTTTTTCCAAAATTCAAGGGACAAAATTTTCTCCCCATCATCTCCTGAATCTACGCCAACACCCCCCCCCCCCTCCCGCGCGCCACGCCGCCGCCGATGCGATGAACACCGCGCCGTTCACACGCCGCCGCCGGAGGCGGAAACATCCCACCGGCGCGCCGCCGCCGGCGATTTTGGGACCGGCGCACATGTCTAACTGGGTACAATGAATGTTTGCTCGGCAATGGCATACTACACCTTTTTTTTTTGGAAATGCAATGGGGATCATCAAGAGCGTTTTGTAGCAGATATTGCAGCAATGAAAGTGATTTGCAGCATGAGTCGGTTTCGATAGCAAGTGCAATAAAAACAAAGGAGACAGAGAACAGAACGCTCTCTTCAATTTGCTTTTATTGCGCTCTTTACTGAAACATAAAACATGCCCTAACGACAAAGCCAATCGTGCACCCGGCTTCTGGATATGTAACCTCTTACAAAAAATCTTACTGAGAAATTATTGAAAAGCCATTGGTCAATGTTGACATAATATTGAAGAGTAATTGTCTATCCATTGAATAATCGTTGGTTTCAATGTTGACACCTATGGAAAATAATTGGCCACTGAAATTTTACAATATTATTGAAAGAAAAGTTATTGAATAGTAGAGAGAGAGAGAGAGAAACTCTTTATTGGAAAAACAGATATTTTTGCCGGCGTCAGTATATAACCGCTGGCATGCTACTCTGTGTAGGGATGGGGAAGGGGGCTGACAGACTAAAGAAGAGAGAGAAGGAAATAATAATAAAAAGAAAGAATATAAAAAAATGAAATGCGCAAGTGAACCTGATAGAAATTTTTACAACGAGTGTGTCAGGTAAGTGAAGCCTTTGCTGTATGAAATAATCGTGCAATCATTAAAGCTTTCCTACTAGGCCAATGCTTGACAAGTAATTAAACACGGACTGTAAAACCCGTCGCTGTTTAGAAGGGCCGGGCACTGGGCCTAATATGTTGGGCAACGTTAATTGGACTTGTTATTTAAAGTACATTGTGCATTGAGAATTCTTCTTGACTGTTCTGTTGAATAATCATTGAGCTCCAACTGAAGCAGCATTTAAAAATTTGATGATGTATTGAAAGTACGCATACAGTATGTTTTATTAGTTGTTCATTTTTTGTTGACGTACAAGTAAAAGACGTTACCTCAGTACGAACAATGCCTACTGAGGCAGGTGCCTCAGTACTACTGAGGTCCGTGCCTGAGTAGGCACTGTTCAAAACGTCTGATATAGAACCTCTTGAACAATTCCTACTAAGACAGGTGGTTACAATATGTATTGCAATTCCCCATTGTATGCTTGGGGTTCATATTCACTTTGCCTAACTTGAATAAAAGCTGCTGGGTGCACTGTTGTGGGTTTATCTGAGCACACAGCTGTCTGCACATGTGCACTGCTGATTTATGCTTGCATAAATAGCTATAGGAGGCCTGCACAGTTCGAGTGTTATTGTGACAGACTGTGCCAACTCACTCTGGATAGGAAACAGCAAGCTATATGTACACAAAAAGCAAAGAATAACTTCAGCTGAATAACAGTAGGTAAGGCACAACTACACGGAGACAGATCGCGCTTTCAATAACTGCAATAGCAAAAACTTTTTATCGCCTGCTATAATGCTTCCGTTCTTCAAGGCGCGCGTAAACCTGAAAACAAGGTAATCTGGGCAAGAAATAAAATACCAGGACACGGGCACATAAGTCAACTGAATGACACACATAGAGACACTGGGAGAATTCAACTCTTATATAAGTTCTGTGGCCTTTAGTTTTCTTTCAAGAGCCCAAGGAAAAGAAGAAAACACAAATGTGCGGACATCCATCTCTTTTTATGCAAAAAACTGCAAATAACCATACCATCAGACATGAAAGCCATAATTTGTTTGGTGCAGCTCTTGTTTCAAAATATAAATGGTGAGTCCCACCTGCAGAAAAAAAATGAGAAAAGGAAATTGTTTCATAAGTTCGTACATAGAAGAGAACGGTGTGAACAGGCGAAAACTCGATAACATTGCACGGCTCCAAAGGGGAGAACATGCTACAATTACCCAGGCCGAAGCGACACGCCGGAGAACAACAGCTTTGAAGGCGTGCGTCGAAACAGTCAAGTCAAAGTAACATCATAGCACTAGAAAGACGCCCAACTTCGGTCCCTAAAACACGACTTTAAAAACTCACACACCCACACATTCGAAACTATTCCAAAATAGCGCAAATAGCGCAAAGTAGCTTTGCAGAGTCAGAATAGTAGCACAGGCGCTTGAACGTAAACGTTAATGCATACCTTTAAACGAGCTCTAATAAGCGCGGCCAATAAAAGTCAGTACGTTCGAAAGTTAACGGAAATCGTAGCGTACATTTATATTAGGACAGTGTAATCATGCATGCCGCACAAATTACGCAGTCACGTACTTCTGAAACACGTCGCGCATGTAGCCCGTGATGCAACAAAACACGCATTTTCATTTTTTTATGGTTTTCGAATATAATTGTGCACAGGCAACGCCTCCTCTAGAAACATGCCTGCGGCGTCGCTGGCTATCCCATTGTAGCCGTCCTGCCTTGAGTTGTCGGCCCTCGTCGAGAGATGGCGCCACGTTCTCCCCTACTGTTTTCAATGGGGCTGGCGTGGTGTGATGTCGAGGGGAGTAATGTACGCATGCGCAAATGTGTGTTGCAAGCGGCCACTGCAAGGATCGCCTGCTACTGCCCTCATTAGAAACGGTGAAGGAGGGAAAGGGTAGGGCAGGAGGTTTTTATCTCACGCGGCGGGCATCTTTCTAGAGGAGGCGTTGGCAGAGGTAAAGAAAATGAACTTACCTTCAACAAGGACAGAAGCCTCTAGTTTAAAGAATCCGCAAATCCAAGCAATAGTAAACGCACATCAAGGTGATGGCGTCCGTCCCCCCATCTAAGCAGAAAGGAAGCTGCGAGTCTCTCACCTAAACTGAGACGTCCCTATCTCCGCAGGAGACGTTACGGGACTATAGGCCTAACTCCAGTCCGCGTATAACAGCCACTAACAGTCCCTCCAGAGGAATGTAGTACTTCCGTGCAGGTACACGACTGCTGAACATGTCGCGAAGTAGCTTCTTCACAGCTGCATTCATAATTTCCGTGAATCACGGCAATCACAGAGCACGAAACAAAGCGAGATGAGACGAGCGCGGCGAGCGCGACCGGCACGTCCGAATTCCACGTACTCGACTGACGTCACACAATGGCGCGGATGGATACACCGGATAGAGCACCAGCGCTACGAAGCCCGTCACAAATTTAGGCGGTAATTGCTATTATTAATTAAGTTACGCAAAGCTTGCTGGTTAACGACCTTCGCACTCTGCATGCTCACTGACGCAATGCAACACAACACATTTATCATTCTTTGTCGTTATTTTCTTTGTCGCAATAAGACATGGCGCGCAAGCTCGAGTTCAAGCGTTCGAGTCAACGTTTTTTGCATGGAACAAACAACGCGGTGGCGTACGTTTGCCAACAGCAGGAGTAGTAATAAAATAAAATGAAAAAGAAAGATAGTCGCCGGTATATCACGTTCCTGATAGCTCGTTGCGATGAGGTTTGAGATACACGGTCTAGTCGACACCGCGTACAGGCAGGCGTTGTATTACGCGTCGCGACACCGGGGCCCTCACTATCCATAGGTAGATATTTTTACATCGTGCCCGCGATAGCGTTAAAGAGGTCGTTTCGAGGAAATTCCGGTGTTGGCGGCGGCTTCTTTGGTTGCGAGCGAAAAAGCAGCGTTGGCTGTGAGTGAAAATTCGAGGTAGATGCAAATAAAGACATGAGCCAGAGGAAACACACACTTCGGCTCTCCTTGCGGTGCGGTTTGGGTCTCTACCGAGAAGCGAAGGCAGGCTAGTGATCGGCAAGGCGATACTCACCCGTATATATTGGACACACAAAACAGAGTTGTCATAAAAGTGCCGTTGAAGAGGGCGAAAACCTTTACCCTTACTTAATGTTTTTCGTGTGTAGATCGCTTTGGCGTTCAAGCTTAACGGTTAATAAATTTGTGTTACTCGCATGCCTCCACGGCAAGTAAAGCTGCACGGCAGTACATATGTGCTCGGCTGCTAACCGGAAGATTGCGGGTTAAATTGCGGCCGCGGCGGTAGCTTTTTTATTGGAGGCGAAAGTGCTAGATGCTCATTTGCTTCGATTTAGGTGCACGTTAAAAAGCCCCAGGTGTCTCAAATTTCCGGATATGAGCCCTGCACGACGGACTGCCTTATAATCATATTGGGGTTTGGCGCACAAAACCCCAGTAATTCATCAAATAATCTTTCCTCGTGTATTCAGCTGCAGAACAGTTTCGGCGCACTACTGTGTACTAGGAGCTTACACTTAAAGCAAAGAAGTCAGCAATGTATTGTTGCCGCATGAAGAGTTATTTTGTGGACCATTCGGTTGGCGCTAATTAGAACGGGCAGACTAATCACATTCAGGTGGTTGAACTTGAGTGCAGAAGGCTTGTATATACACTTTCATCAAACAATCACCCAGTGGAAGTGCTGATGCTGTATCACTGATTCTTTTCTGCAGCGTCATGTTCGGTCATGTGCTCTCTTGGTTGTCCTTTTTGCTTTGTGCGAATAAACGGCCATTAGTTTTATTTTTCACCTTTCTGTACTATGTATGTGAGCATAGGTCGGCAAAAAAAAAAATCTGGAGCTCACTCGGACTCACCCAAGAAATGTATTTTGCTCTGAGGGCTCACTCGGACTCATACTATACTCGGCGACAGCTTTCCTTGACAGCACTGTGGAAGCTACAGAGCAGAACCGCCTGCATGCGCGCGCGCCAGGAAATAGTACCTATTTTATTTTCTCATTCTAATAGTTACTTCTCCCGAATAAGTAAAACGTTCTTCATTATAAAGATAGAACAAGTATGGGAAGCTGTTCATGGAAAACAAGTTATTGTGCGCCTTAATTTTTTTCCTTTTTTATTTCTTCCACGGCACCACGTTTCCCGCACGCCTGCTGCGCCTGTTGCGCCTGTTGCTTGCTCTTGCAGTAAACATGGCGTCCCCGGGGCCGGCGGTACCGTGTGCGGCCGCGAACTCTCATTTTAGTTCTCCGAGGAGGCTATACCCTAAGTGTGACAAGAAGTGGGTCTCCAAGCAAACGAAGCAGGTTATCTGCAACGTCTACGCTGGAGTAAGGCGCCGTCAGCCCGAGCTGTCGTCGAATTCTGTCTGCCGGACTGTCGCCGAACTCACCGGAGTGAGTATGCGAACGGTAACACCAATCAAGGCTGAAGCTCTGCGGGCCCCACTTTCCTTTCCAAAGTGTAAGAAACTGGATTTCTCGGTCTCGGGCGAAGCTGGTAAGCGCATGACCGCCAAGACGAGGCTGCTGCGCTACGACACGTTTCCGTTGGCAGCATTGCGGCGCAAAGTGCACAGCTATTTCATGCGCAATGAACTGCCTACAGCCGAGAAGCTTCGCAACGACGTGATCGGGGACACTGTCATGGACATGCCGACGATCAGCACTCGCACGATGCTGAACGACTTGGGGTTCTTCTTCAGAAAGAGAAAAAGGAATTCCGAATTGCTCGAACGACACGACATCGTTGCTTGGCGGCGAAAGTACCTCCGTACAATCCGAGAAATGCGGAGGCAGCAGCGGTAAGTTGTTGCGTTCTTTTAATTTCTGCAAACTTTCGTTTCGCGGGCTTGGTAAAAGTGTAGACGCGAATGGTCAGCATGCGTGTGTACCTAATGGTGAGCGAAAACGAGAGGTATGCTTTGCATCAGTGATCGCCAAACGTGTGCTGTTGACGCGAGTGATCGAAAGCCTTCCACAATCCTAACTTCAGTCGCAGCGAAATTCCCCAGTAAAATGAAGTAGCTGTTCATGCTTGTGCTTGTACGGTGGATAATAGTATCAGCCGAGGATGCGATAATCTGTGCCGAAGATGTAACTGATCGTTTCGCTATTGCAGAATTTCCCGTCTTATTGTTTGGGAAGATTTACTGCGCCTTTCCGTGTAAGAGCAAGGAATCTGAATGGCTTGAAGGAAAGAATAGCTAATTTTATTCGGTGAATATGCTGTGCACATGATTGGGGATGTGGTTGCATTAGTTTTATGAGCAGCCTGAAACATGTTTTGTAAACATTCGCTTCAGTCTTTCTCAGGGGAAGTTTTGCCAGCTCATCTTTGTTATATGTATTCACACGGGTTTTTTCAGTGGATTCTTGGCGCTGTAACAAAGGAATAACTTTGAATCAAGGCCGCTGGTTAATAATGGGCTGTTGCCAGTTAAATACGCTCTTTACTATACGACTGATTTCTTTTCTTTTACACGACCATATACTACCTTGATGAGACCTGGGTAAACGCTGGCCACACTAAGGAGACCGTATGGGACAGACACCAAAGTGATGTCCCGGAAGACGCATTTCGTCAAGGCCTCTCAACAGGTCTCCGTGCACTGAGCGGTAAAGGAGGACGCCTAATTGTTTTGCATGCTGGCAGTGCGGAAGGCTTTGCTGATGGAGCCGCCCTAGTTTTTCGTGCCAAGAAGGGCGCTGGTGATTACCACGCAAAAATGGACACTGCGAGTTTTCAAAAATGGTTTGTTGAGCATTTGCTACCGAACATCAAGCCACGCAGTGTGATTGTGATGGACAATGCGTCATATCACAGTGCTCAAGTTGAAAAGGTGCCAACTTATCATCAAGAAAAGCCGACATCCAGTGCTGGTTGAAATCGAAAAGTATACCTTTTTCGGATGACTATCTGAAGAGCGAACTGCTGCAGCTCGTTAAGCAGAATAAGCACATGTTCCTTGCTTACTAGATTGACACACTTGCCAGCGCTGCCGGTCATGAGGTTGTGCGCTTGCCTCCTTACCACTGTGAGCTCAATCCAATAGAGCTCGTGTGGAGCCAGGTCAAAGGCTATGTTGCTACAAAGAACACTGACTTCAAGATCGATTCAGTCGAGAAGCTGTTGCTGGAAGGAATCGCAGGTGTGACTCCGCAGAACTGGTTCCGAGACTGCAATCACATCATAAGGCTTGAGGATGAGACATGGGAACGGGATGACATTACAGACAGCCAAACAGAAAATCTCATAATTTCTTTCGGCACAGATTCGAGTACTTCTGATGAGTGGAGCAGCTCTGACATGAGCGGAATTGATGAACTGCCATGAGCATCTCCATGTGTCCTTTTTCAAAGCGTCAACCAAAAGATTGCACGCGTGCCTAACCAGAAACTGTGATATTGCTTGTGAGGTCCATCAGTCACTGCTATTTAGTTACTTTTTATTTCTTATTGACTTCATTTTAATGTAATCTTCTGATCTCTCTATGTTTCGTTGCACTTTGTGTATGTTCTGGTTACATTTCCGTGGTGTGATAATAATTGTTGGGATATTGTGTGCCAAAACAACGATGTGGTTATGCGACATGCCGTGCTAGAGGGTTTCACAAGTTTTGACCACCCGGTGTTGTTTAACATGCACTGAAACATAAGCACACAGGCGTCTGGGATTTCTGACCCATCGAAATGCGACAGGCTCAAACCTGTGCTTTTTGTGTCAGCGGCCGTGTACTGTGCACTGTACTGTCACAGCGGCTCTGATGTGATGATGTATCACATCCATGAACTTTTATAATATACGCTGCATCAGCGAAAACCATATTTCTTACTTCAGGATTGAAGTGCTCAAAATTGTGTTCATTTTTTTGTGTGATCTCATGCCAGTAGTGCTTGATGCCTTGTTTCATTGCTGTCTCATTGAGACCTGATAGTGTGATACTGCTTCTTGTCATTGTTTTGCTTTACGTCGAAAGCTGTTATGAGATCAAAACAAGGGCCTTTTTTGGCGCCGTAGTTGTCCGCCGCCGCCGCCGGTGTCCGTAACCACTATCGCTCGAAATAAGAAAAAAAATTTCCAGGATGGAACGAGGTTCGAACCTGGGGCCTCTGCGTGGGAGCCCAGTATCCTACCTCAGAGCCATGCCGGTGCTTGAAACTGCTTTGCAAAAAGACCCTATACAGGCTTCATGTCGGGAAGGAACCACATTAAAATATGTAATGTAGCGTGCTAGAAGAGTAAAATAACAACAAAGTGTCACACAACGCGAATTCTGTAACGAGGCGTCACACAATGCGAATTGCGCAACGAGTGAGTTGTTGAATGCTTCTAACGAATTACAAAGCGCTCTGCTATAGTTCTGCATCGTCATTAGCCACAGCATCAACAAAGTGCACATAATACCTTACAGGTGTACCTAGCAGGTACCTAGCATAATACCTAGCAGGTACCACGGTTCTGCGCAGAATTACGAAAAATTGCGTAGTGGCTGCTTCCTTACTTCACAAAAATTATAATTTATAGCGCAGTGGGCTCCTCGCAAGTGCACTTCTATTGGTTGCCAAGGAAGCCCATAAAGCTCCCATGATCCATTTCCTCAGGGTCTCAATAAAGTTAGTTCCCCTTTCTCTATCTCTTTCTCACGTTAGCGTATGTTATAAAGCGTGGTGGGAGAGTGAAATAACGACCGGGCGTCACAAAATGCGAATTACGTAACTAGTAGGTCATTTAAAGCTTCCAACCCATTACAAAAGCCTCAGTCATAATTCTTCATTGTCATAAGCCGTCGCATCAAGAAACTGCACATACTGCCTTACAGATGGTACCTCGCTTCTCCGCAGAATGACGAATAATGTCGTGGTGGGTGCTTCCCAACTGCACAAGAATTATGATTTGTGGCGTAGTGGGTACGTTGCTAGTGTGGTTGTATTATTAGCCACAAGAGAGTTTATAACGGGCTCTAGAAATGCAGCTCTTCGAGCTTTCGCTGTGACTGTGCTGCGCTTTCCGCGGAGGCCTGGCGTTTTTAAATGCGAAGCATTTCTTAGCGAACCTCAGGCACTTTGGCAGTTTCTATCTACGTATCTATCTATCTATCTATCTATCTATCTATCTAGCCGCCTACGTCTGGGGGCTCTCCTGGTCGTCTCCATAATTTGTAATATACCAAAATTGGCATAGCAGGGGATCAGTGTATGACGAACACGATCCATTTGTCATGACATGAATAACGCAAAATACCTGTCGCGTACGTCATGAAACCCTTTCTCTCAGTCACGTGTGGCACATACCCGCATACCAGAGTTCATGTTATGCGGGTATGTGCCACAGGTAATAGAGTCTCAACCACTACAGTAACCGCGAACACAAACACTGACACGCAAGGAAAGTGGTAATACCAATAATAGTTGGGGTTTTATATATATCCCAAAACCATGATATGATTATGAGAGACGCCGCAGCGAAGGGCTCCGGAAATTTTGACGATCTGGTATTCTTAAACGTGTAGCGAGATCGCACAGGACACGGGCATCTAGCATTTCGCCTCCATCGAAATTCGACTGCCGCGGCCGGGATCGAACCCGCGACCTTAGGGTCAGCAGCCGAGCACCGTAACCACTACACCACCACGGCGGACGCAAGGAAAGTGAGGAAGCTGAAGACAGAACACCCCTGGAAGGCGCTCAACTACCACCCACTCGTCCACGTGGTCCGCAACCTGCAGAACGTGGATTTTAATACGACTGGGGTCAACGCTTCGCTACAATAAATCTGCCGAGAGACCCAGGCCTCTCATCATCACCAGTGACTTAAAGGGGTCATGAACCACTTTTCCAAGTAATGATCTAATGGCCTCAGTATCGGAGTGTACTGCCTCCCGAATCGATTGCCGCAAAAATTTCTCGAATCCGTCAAGAATCAGCGGAGTTACGGGGGTTTGGCGCACGCTCCCAACGCTTTCTCTCTTTTCTCGTGCCGGCGAGCGCACTGGAAGCTAGACAGGGAGGGATGGCATGGGGGAAAGAAGTTACGCCAGCGCGCGTCATGAAACGCGATCGCTCTCCCGCTGTGATTCGCTTGCGCGAGTGCGGCTACCGTGTACTGAGGAGTGCGGCGCCGGCAAGGGGCGGCACCCCGCGGCAAGAAGCGCATCTGATCCGAACGCCGCTCTCGATTTACGTCGGCTATCGGCCAATAAGCATGCTATGGGTCTTGCGACGTACAGCGGACCGACGCCCCGCCCACCGACGAGAGTGAGAACCGGCCTCTGTTTGAAAAGAGGGTGCCTGGGGAAACGGCAACTTCGCGCTCCGCTTGTGGCCATTACGCGGCGCGCACGACTGTAATATTTGGCAGAGCAGTTCATAGCCGTGTCAGCTTTCCGCAGGATGTGTTTTTTCAATCAGCCCAAGGGGTGCTTCATGACCCCTTTAAAACATTGAATTATCAAGATGCAACAACGCCTGGTCCTTATACTGCGTGAAATACAGCTTGGATTTGGAGAGGGCATCAAAATACCTCGTTGCCAGGTCCAGGACAGGAGGCATCATAGATCACTTCATCGTAAGAGGCATCCAGGATTTCCCCCAGCTGTACTGCACTTCGCACACTTAGAGGCCTCATCGCCGCGATCACGAACGGATCCTATTAAGAAGTCTGGTCCAGCTGCTGGTGTTCAGTTATCACGGTGATGATGACCTTGTTCAAGAACTGTCAAGAACCCCTTCGACACATACACACAGGTTCATGAAGCGTGCGTGTGATCTCCGTGATAACGGACAAGTATAAGCATAACAACTGCAACGCAACCGTAACAACTTCAACTGTGACTGTAACGTGTGTGCAGTGCGCCTGCGCCTGCCACTCGGCTGTGTATACCTCTAGGGAAACTTTCCTGAAAGAAGCTTAGTTGCGAGCAACGCCTGTCCTGTGCATCTGTGTCCCTTGTTTGTCTTGTTCCCATTCGCGCTATCCAGTGTTGAAGAATATAAGCCCCACATATCAGCTTATCGCGTATGGTGTTGGTAACACCCATGTTGCTGTTGGCATTGTTATGTAACTGTAAACAACTAGTTATATAATACATATACGACTCTTCAACAAATTAGTTTGCGTGTACCACTTCCACATTTCTATAGCGTGATTTCGTAACGTTTCGCTCAATGTGAAAAATCACGCCACAGTCACCATCCCGCGCATGCTTCGCATAACATCGATTCCCACGGTACGTGGGATCTGCCGAATTTTTTCATTTACTCATTTCCTAATGTATTCTACCGTCTCATTCTTCTTTATCAATGTGTTCCTGCTCTTACCTATTTTGATTTGTTTATTATAAATGGTTCTTATGGCAAGCAATGCCAGCAACGAGTTATGGTTATCACGTTCTGTGCCACAAGTGCAAAGATGCTATGTTGACTAGAGTTCCAGCAACGAGTTATGGTTATCGTATTCTGGTCACAAGTGCGAAATGTTATGTCGATATGGAGTGCCAGGAAAAAGTTATGGCCATCCCGTTCAGTGCCACAAGCGCAAAAATATTATGTTGACAGATTTCCAGCAACGAGTTATGGTTATCATGTTCTGGCCACAAGTGCCAAATGTTATGTCGACATGGAATGCAAGCAAACGGTTATGGCTATCACGTTCTGTGCCACAAGTGCAAAATGTTATGTTAATAATATTTCATGGTGTTTAACGTCCTGAAACCACGATATAATTATGAGAGACGTCCCAGTGCAGGGCTCCGGAAATTTTGATCACTGGGGTTCTTTAACGTGCCCCTAAATCTAAATGCACGGGCCTCGAGAATTTTCCCGTATGGCTGTGATACAACGAAAGATATGAACTGTTCTTATGCATATTTTATTTTTTTCTACCAATAACAATTCGTATTATAGACAATACCTGTTGTATACTACATGCACAGGGATGAAAAAAAAAAAACAACGGCGGCCATCAAACTGCATGAAAGCGCTTGACGAGCGAAGCTCGATAAAAAAATTGGCCGCGTATCTGCGTGCTTCGCTGCAAATGTCGTCTAAAGACGACAGAAGACGCGCTGCGTGAGATATGGACACCATCTGGCAATACGTCGGGAAACATGAGTGCTGTGTTGCGGGCTGGTAGTCCCGGCGCAGCAGCAGGCGAAGACCGGCGGTGACCAACGCGACCGGCGGGGACGCCAGCTAGCCCGAACACGCGGTTTGGCGTGAAGCGCTGAAGCAGAAGAAACGTCCGCACTCAACGAGTACTCTCCACACACTCTTTTATTTAGACGTCGCCTGTGTAAAACAGGAATGCCAGAACGGCGCCCCATGGCATTCGCACAGTGCAATACAGAACCGAAACCGAAACACAACAATGAGCTCGTGCAGAGGGCGCGGAGGAAGGCAAGTTTTAGCGCAGTCGCATTTTCAGCGCAGCTTAAGAAACTAGGGTCTTTATAATTACGTATGTATGCATTTTCTATTAAAGGAACACACCACCTAATACTTACCTAGTCATGTTGCGCTTCGTATATGCGTAATGTTTGCTTTTTGACCGACAATGAACACAAGTATGAACCTAGTCAGCCGTTCAAGATGGCTGGCACTTGGGCAAGTGGTTCAACATTGGCCTAGCGGCTGAATCGAGTGACGTGCAGACAAACAGAAATACAGACAGACCAAAATTTCTCCTTTTAAGTATCCCAAGAAAGACTATCGTCTTTAAAAATCTGTTTCAGTCTCTATTCAATTAAGCGTAAGCTCTCTTAAAATCTTCCAACTCAGTGGTATCATGTTACTTGCGTATTTTTGCTGTGGTGTGTGCTTGGAGACGTTCGTCATCTTGCATAGTTTGCATAGCAATTATATTTTCACGGGGTCATGTCGCTAACAAGGCAGCAGACGGCAGAGAAGCGGTTTTCGGTAAGTTTGTCGTATCAGTGGTCCGAGCGCGAAGCAGTGTGATTCCAGCGCTCACAACGCTCACAGTGCGTAGAAGCTATACGAGCCGTTCGCTGGGCGATGTCTGCCGAAATAGCGCGCGAGCCAGCGCTCTTGACCGCGCCCTTATAGTCAAAGTTCGCAGTTGCTGCTCGAGTTACGCAGTTCCTCTCCCCAGACATCCCGTCCTGCTCTTTCGCCCATCAAGTGACGGGCGGGGCGTTTCCTTCTGCTTGAGGAGCAATCGGCGGCAGGTCTCGCACGCGGGTTGATGTTATTCCGTGTGACGGAGATGGCCAGCTTGTTTCATCTCTGCTTTAGTCATGTTCCTTGCCAACGCTCGCGAGCTTTTACTCGCGAGTAGAACATACAATGCGCGGTGCGATGTTATCGATTTAGAGTTTATACGGAACATGACGGTGACGGTGAAAACTTGTCCTGAGTGTCCATACAAGTGCTAACGCAATAAAAAAATATGCAAAAAACCGTCGAAGCGGGCTCGCCTTTCCCCTGGAAAACTGGATCATCTGCGCTGTAAAGTGCGCGTGTTGGAAAAATGATATAACCCGGCGCCTTTTTCATTGGTTTCGTTCTCGCCTTCAGTACCCTTCTTAAAGGGGACGTCTCCTCGCCACTTATTTCTTCATAAAGCACGCGTGCAATGCCAGCACTAAGCGTAGAACCTATCATGATTTCACTACTTGTCGGCTACAGTCTGTTATCTCTGCATGCGCGGTCACAAGCGCACAAAATGGAACGAAATAATTTAATGCGCACGATAGCCGTGCGAGAGAAGCAAGAGCGGGTGGGCGGCTGCATAGCAAAGCACTATGGGAAGACGATTCACTTCTGATATTTCTCGTATATGGACCAGTCGAGAGTATGTACCCTGATGATGCCACGTGAATCACTGTTCTGGCATCACGAAGTGCACCAAAAGACAAGAAACGCCAAGAGAGAATAACGCGCTCGTTGTTTTTGTTTTTTGTTGCATTTTCAGGGGCTGTTAGGGGTCCTTTATAAAAACAGTGCGTGCAAACACGGACACAGGAGAGTAGTCAAGACATGAGAAACGCCGCTAACAACTGAAAAATCACACAGCGGCGGAACCGAAGGTCGACACAAATATTATTCTGCGCATTCCCACGTAAGAGGCCATACCTATCAATCAATTGCGAGTAGTGGTCTACGTGAGAGATAGCTGCTCACTCTCTCGACTTTTCTCTTATGTCCATGTTTCCAGGTGTTGTCTTCTTAACATGAATACCTGCCAACTAGCTGACCTATATTCTAAGTTTGCCGTTCTCTTTACTTCTTTATATATTTATCGATTTACTCGAGAAAGAATGAAAGGAGAAAGTGTACTAACGCACCGACATATATATATATTGTAAGGAAGACAGCGCCGCTGGGGCGCGAGCGCGCGCTCGGCTACTGGAAGACGAGACAGAAGAAGCAGGGAGAATAGAACACCCGGCCTAGTCAACAGGCGTTGTGTCTATTTCTCTGTGTCTTTCCTTTACAATATATATATATATATATATATATATATATATATATATATATATATATATATATATATATATAATTACTTATCTATTTTATTTATTTATGGACAGTGTACTAGGTCCAAGACTCCAAGAATATGCTAACCAGCGAGTTGGGTCGTCGCCCTTTAAGGCTGGAGGACGCGGCAGCGTTAAGGTCAGGCAATACTCGTGATATTTCTGGAGAAGAAAAAAATACTACAACTTCTGGGGACATATTCTCGATGCGTTCATCCAAAGGAGATCTCCACAGTTCATTTCGGCAGAGCGCATTCAGTGATTCGGAAAAGCAGTGAGCCGTCCTTACAGCTGCGTCAGACAAGCGGCCGCATTAAAATCGATGGCTAACACGATCAAAAGACATGTGAACCGAAAATCGGATCTCTGAGGGCTGCGTTCGTTGCGTTGAAGCGCATTCCATCCCTATCATTTGTGTCGAGAGTGTTTGAAAGCTTCGTGATGTCATGATGGCGCTGCAGAACAAGAACCGGAAACAGGGGACGCGCTTCTCGCCGAGCTCCCGCTATTCAGCGGCCGCTGAAGTGGACAGTTCATTACATGGACACATCGAGAAGAGCTCCTCCGGCGAAGTGCTGTATTTTATTTCCAGATTTCCCATTCGAGTTAAAAGAAAACACTAACGGCGGCACGCCGCAGTTATTGCGCGGCGGCGTGTTCTCTCTTGGGATATTGGCGGCGGCAGTGGCGGCGGTGGCGTGGCACGGCGGTGCACACCTCTAACTCAGACTCACCAAAATTTTCCTCAGCCGGACTCACTCAGACTCAGACTCACTGAACTTATGCTCAACCGGACTCACTCAAACTCACAAACATATTACTGAGCCGGATTCACTCAGACTCGGACTCACGGCTTCACTTCAGCCTGAGTATGTCGACTCATGAGCCGGTTGGCGTAAAATTAGCTTTTTCGATCATGGTGTCAATCCTCTTTAACGCCAATACTCACATAATCGGTGATCTACGATACAGCTTTTGACCTTGTACCATCAAATACGTGTTATCATCGTATATCATACATAATCATTGCCATATATCAATCCAGTAAGGAGATTTATGAAATACACGACTCACACAAGGTAGTTTTATCAAGAACTTCCCATGAAAGAGTTTGCGGGGGGAGGTCATGCCACCCCTTCCCCTAAGTCGCGCCTCTGATCAATAAATATTGAGGTGGCGCATGAATGCTAGTGTGTTGAGATATGAGTGAATAGACTTGAGTATAAACGTAAGCCGATATAAGGCTGATAGTAATGATGAAGATGAGTAGATAGGACCATAAGTCGGCAACAAAAGGTGCAGCTCACTCGGACTCACTCAAGAAATATATTTTGAGCTTAAGGCTCACTCGGACTCAGGCTCACCAATATTTTCCTCAACTGGACTCACTTGGAATCAGACACACTAATATTGTCTTCAACCGGACTCATTCCGACTCAAACTCGCCGAAATATTACTCAGCCGGACTCACTCAGACTCAGACTCACGGCCCGATCTAAGTCTAAGTGAGTCTTAATGAGTCGACTCATGAGTGAGTTTGCTGACCTATGGATGTGAGCACTGACTGCTATAGAATAGTAGATCGGCAGTATGTAACAACAATAAATGTAAACATTTTATCTCAGAAATGTCCAAGTGCCACGGGTGGCATTCACTGCGTGAATGACCCATAGGTGTAAAAATCAAAGAACACCCTTGGGTGTTGTAAAACGAACGTACACCCATTGTACATCCTAAAATAAAAAATGTGTGCGAAGGGTGGGCAAAGAAGACATTACGCCGTTTCGATAATAATGACAGAAACATGGGGTGTACAATAGGTGTTTTATCTCAAAAACACATATACGGGTGTGAAACGGTTTCCAGTGTGGTAGCGATCGCACGAAAAGAAATCGCCGACATGCCCCCGCGGGTGCAAAGGGTGTTTTTGCGATTACGAAAGTATGACTTTGTGTTGCAGTACATTCCCAGAAAGCAGCAGGTTCTCGCTGACATGTTGTCACAGTCGACAGCGGATCCAGACGGAGACAAAGTTGGCCCTGAAAACGACGTCGACGTTCATGCAGTGCAGTCCTTGGGCTATATGTTGACGCCGGAAACGCAGCGGCTGCTACAGCTGGAAACATCTCGAGACGGGTACTTACAGTCGGTGATGACAAGTTTGGCAATCGGGCAACCGGTAACAGGGGAACTCAAGCCATTTTCAATAGAACTGTCTGTCGTTAATGGAGTGATACTGGAGAGTCATAAAGTTGTAATACCGAGAAGTATGCGACAAAGCATGCTGAAAAGAGGTCATGCTGGCCACCTTGGGCTGCAGTAGTGTAAAGAAAGGGCCCGAAAACTTATATTTTGGCCCGGCTTGCAGGGCGACATCGCGGCGTTAGTAGAAAGCTGCGCAGCGTGCAAACAATACGCCTACCGGCAGCTACAGGAACCACTACTAATGCGAGAAGTTCCCAAATGTGCCTCGTACAGGGTCGGAGTTGATATATTTTCTTATGCTGGAACGTCATACGTGGTTGCCTATGACTCCTTTTCAAGTTTTCCCGAGGTCGAAAAGCTGGAAGCCACAACCGCAGCAACCATGATCGCAGCTCTTAGCGCCATGTTCGCCAGGTACGGTGTACCAGTGGAAGTATGCACGGATAATGGACCCCGTTTTCGAGCCACGAATTTGCCAAGTTTGCCAAAACATATGACTTTAAGCATGTAACCTCGATCCGCAGTTGTCCGCAGTCGAACGGCTTGGCGGAAAAGGGTGTGCAAATTGTAAAGCGGATCCTGAAAAAGACCTTAGAAGCGAGCGAAGACTTATGGCTGGGTCTTCTAGCCTATCGATCAGCACCTCTAGAAGACGGCCATTCGCCAGGCGAACTTTTGCAAAGAAGGAGCCTTCGTTCTAACCTGCCTTACTTTCGCAGGGTGTCCCGGACGAATGTGATGAAGCACCACCACGAGAAAGCTGGAAGCCTTTGGCAATACTACACAGCGGCACAACGGTCCAGCTTCAGGGTGCTGCGGGCTGGCCCCAAAAAGCGAAAGCGGTCGCTGAAAGTGCTTCACGATCCTACCTGGTTAAAACTCAAGATCATCCCGTGCTGCGATGATCTTGACTCGACATCTACTTAGGACGGAAGAGTGGTGTAGTTGTGACAGTGATGATCTTGACGAGAGTCCCGCAGGTGCCAACTACCACACCCTCAGAACCAAATGCGTCAGCAGCTGAAGCGACACCCCCAGAAACACCCCAGGGATCAACGCTACCAGCAAGCGGCTGCATTCTTCGCCGGGCATATCACTGCCGCTAGCTCCGAGAAGGTCGACGCGTACCACCCGCCCCCACAACGATTACGCTATGACAAAAACTTTAATCAAGTGCCATAAGCTTTGGCGAATGTTTGTAGTTATCTAAGTGTTGAATTTGGTTGTTCAACGACAGATGATGTTTCAGACACGTGTACTGATCGAACACTGGCTCAGTGCCTTACAGTGGACCTTTCCTGCTGGGCCTTTCCAGTGCCTATCATGCTAAACTGACCCAATGCCTCACACATATCATGCACAAGCTCTGCAGCTGAAAGGCAGGAAACAGCGTGTTGAAAACCATGTTGATTAAGACTGTGCAATGAGTGCATGATAAAGGCATCGCTGCAAAGTTCACCAAGACGGCACACAGGAACAGCACAGACGAAGCGCACCTAACCGATTTAATGAAACGAAAATACAAAAAGGGGGTGGGCAACGACATATACGAGAGGGCACTGAAGGCAAACCGCGCTTGAGCAAACATGAAAGCTAATGAACTTTAAAGGCGTATGAGCTAGAGCTTGTAGGTACATAATCAGAGGAGAAAACAGCGTAATACAACGAAGACAAGAACGACGAAACAGACCAGCGCTGTCTACCAACAGGTGCGTTTATTTTACAACGAAAGCTGTTATGAGATCACAACAACGGCCTTTTTCGGCGCCGTAGTTGTCCGCCGCCACCGCCGGGGTCCGTAAGCGCTACCGTACGAAATAAAAAAAACGAAGTAAGACAAGATATCCAAGATGCAATGGGGGCTCCAACCTGGGCCCTCTGCGTGAGAGCCCAGTATACTACCTTAGAGCCATGCCGGTGCTTGAAACTGCCTTGCAAAAAGACCCTATACAGGCTTCATGTCCGGAAGAATCCACATTAACATATATAATATAGCGTGGTAGAAGAGTAAAATAACCATGCGCCACACAACGCGAATTCTGTAACCAGGCGTCACAAAATGCGAATTCCGCAACGAGTGGGTTCTTGAATGCTTCCAACGCATTACAAAGGGCTCTGTCATAATTCTTCATCGTCATCAGGCACAGCATCAACAAAGTGCACGTAATGCCTTACAAGTGTTTAGCGGGTACGACGGTTCTCTGCAGAATGACGAAACATGATATAGCGGCTGGTTCCCTGCTTCACAAAAATTATGATCATTTATGGCGTAGTGGGTTCCTCGCCAGCTTAAGTCGGCAAAAACAGTGGAGCTAACTCAGACTCACTAATGAAATATATTTTGCCCTTAGGGCTCACGAGGACTCAGACTCACCAAAATTTCCCTCTACCGGGCTCACTCGGACTCAAGACTCACTAAAATTTCTCTCAACCGCACTCATTCGGACTGAAGCTCACCAAAATATTGCTCACCAGGACTCTTTAGAAAACACGCTGCGGGGCTAGTTGGTGATACATTCTTATTTAAAAATTGTAGCTCTACATTAGACGAGGACATGAAGCCCCCGTCCTGTCTTGTATCTTTCTTCTTGTCCTCGTCTAACGTAGCACTACAATTATTAAATAAGAATCACCGGGACTCACTCAGACTCAGACACACGACTCGATGTGAGTCTGAGTGAGTTCGCGGATTTATGCTCGCAAGTGCACTTCTACTGGTTGCCAAGGAAGCTCACAAGGCCCCGATGATCCATTTCCTCAGGGTCTCAATATAGTTCTTTTCCTCTCTCTCTCTTCCTTCCTTCTCTCTTGCCCTCTCTCTTTCACGCCGACGTATGTTACATAGTGTGGTGGTACTTCAACGCTCGAGCTGGAGCAGCCGACGGCTGAATAGCCCACCATGGTTTTGCAAGGAGATAATGCCTCGTGCGGTAATGCCTAACAATCAGAGGCCCAAGGCGGAGCGGTTCGCGGTTCGCGGTCTGCTCGCTTAGAACCAGAAACCGGCAGCAGACGACGTATCGCGCACTCCCTCGCTCTTTGGCTAGTCACCTATTGGGCAACAGACGGGCGGCGTATCGCAAAGGGTGAGAGAAAGAAAGACAGATGGAAAGAGAGAACATCATGGCGAAAAAAGCTCTTCACGAGGCGGTGGGATTTGAAGCCACGTATCCACGATCCAAAGGGAAGCGTCTTCAGCATTCCGCTTCTGGGCACGCTGATAGAACATTTCATAGTATCGCCTTGTATAGTATCGCATAGCAAGAGGGTAGAAAAGGGAAGTGAGGGTGAGGGAAAGAGGGAAGAGAGAGAGTAAAGCATAGCATATAAAGAGTGAGAAAGAGAGAAATATGGAGAGATAAAGGCGGAAAAAATTAAGGCAGCTTCGCACTAGGGATGCCAAGCCTTTGAAGGAAGTGCCGAGCTGGGCAGCCTTCTGTGTTTCTTTTCGGTTTTCTCTTTCTTACCTCCTGTCTTTCTTTTTCTTCGTTTACGTTTTCTTTTTGTCTTGTTGTTTCTCTCTTTACTTCTATTTATTTCTTCCCCTCTATTTATCTATATCTGTCTCTTTCTTGCTCTCTCTATTTTTCTTACTATTTTCTCCCTTTCTTTTTCGCTCTCTTCCCGCTTGCTTCCTCTTTTTTTTCTGTTAAGTACGGAGCACTTTAGGGGGCAGGGCTGTCATATGCTGTCAGCGGATGCCGTCGAAGCTTGGCGTAACGTAGGCAAAACCACGAATAGCATAGCCATCTGTAGCATATTGAGCGCGCGCTCGCACCAAAGTGAAGCCTTCTTCATTATCCTTTCCAAATCCTTATGTATTGTCCAAGATGGATCCTTCGGCGTGCAATCCGCAATGTGAATCTGTCCCCAGACGGTCACCTTATTCCATATGGTCTGGGAGTGCCAAGACAATCTCAATATATCAGCCAAACATAATCCTACATTAGTCGAGTGGGAGACGACCCTCTCCAGCTCTGACCCAGGGCAGCAACAAGCCCTGGTCGACCGAACCCGGACGGCGGCAAGAGCCAATGGTCTTCCGGACTACGAGGTCAAACCACTAGAGACTGAACTTGTTAGAAATAAATGTTTTATTCTCTCTCTTCCTCTTGTTCTTTAAACACCTTGACGATGACAAGTGCGGAGCACTTTAGGGGCCCGGCAAAACCACTGCAAATCACGAATTGAATCGAGCCGCCGATTCAGTTCACCGTCGAACGTGAAAATAACAACGTTCTTCCTTTTCTCGGCGTGTTGGTTAGACGAGTGGAATGTGGGGGGGGAGGGGGTGTGGAAGGACGTTTGAGCTTTTGGGTTTAACGAAAACAACGCACACCGGCCGACATCAACAGTTCATTTCCATCCACCAGACCGCCCACATAGCATCGGTTGTCACGACGCTCTTGACCCGCGCAAAGACCATCTGCAGCTCCAATGCAAGGAGAACAAGAGAAGAAGTGGTCACTACCGACCTCTTGAACGATGGGTACACGAGGAGCTTCATCCGCCGAGTATGCCAACGACGTGACGACCAGAGGAATTCCCCCCTCGTGCCCGTTTCTGCAAAGACTGGCGGCAATAGAGAGTTTTAGTTTAGCGCGCGCAAAGCTGTACGTACGCAACGGCCTGCGCGCTGCGTTGAGGCCGTCTCCCACATTTTTAGTTTACCGTACGCAACAACCGAAACGTGGACTGCGTCTAGGCGTCAGCGCCTTCGTCTAGGCGTGTTTTTCTGCGCCATCTAGTGGCTAAGAAATAAACTACAATATCCGATCATAGTTGACACAAGTCAAGGCACGAGACAAGGCAAGATTTTACGATGGCGCAAATTTTGTTGAGGTGATCTGTGGTGAACGGTGACGGTTGGTACGACTTCTACGAGGCGAGCAGCAGCGAGGGAGGAAAAATGCCTTTCGGGAGCGGTGGCTTTTGAAGGGCGACTGCAGTCTCGACGACATCGAATATCTCCTACATCTTTGCAGCGATCACTGTTCACTGCACTGGGTCCGCGAACAGATCCAAGCTACTCACGTAGGCAAGGAGCTCCAAATCGAGGGCAATTCCGAAATGGACGCGGGATTTATTCGCTGCCGTGACCGCCGTGCCGCTTGTGCTGCTGTCGGACGCAGCCATTTTGCTTGTCTCGACCGGTCGAGATCTCGCGAGAGAAGCGCCCGTAAGGTACGCAACGGCCGTAGCGGGCGCAACGTAAGCGCCGAGATCTAGCGTGCGCATCTCTTGCGCGCGCAAACGCACGCATCTCCCTTAGGTTCAGCGCATGCGCAGTCTTGCTCTCTCTCACCCGTTGCGTGCGCAAGGCCGTTGCGCGCGCTAAACTAAAACTCTCTATTGAAGCCTCCCCCAAACAACTCTACCGCATCGCGGGCCCATACATACAGGTAATAAGCGAGAAACTGGCGAGGGTGTTTGTGAAGGAGGGTATCCGGGTGGCACACAAACCGGCGTCAACACTTGGGCGACTCTTTCCGCGGCCAAAAGAATGATTCCCTGCGCTAGCCTATGAAGTTCCCTGTACTGATTGCCGCGTCACTTACATCGTCGAGACAAAAAACTTTCCGGAAAGGATACGGCAACACCGAAAGGACGAATTGTATAGCGCAAACGGGGTACTTGGACAGACAGAGAAAACGAGGACAGGCGCTAACTTTCAACTGATTTTATTAAGCAGAATCGAATATTTATATATGGCACAAAATGCAAAAGATGAACATGTGACAGAGGATGCGCTAAGCGAAAAACGTTAAGGTAGACGCTGCGCAATCAAAAAGAAACAAAACAAAATAAACAAAAGCATGAAATAATGCAAACCTGGTCAGTGCGTGCGTGCGCCAGTGCTTCCTAGGAAACTTAATTCCTTGTCAGAGAGGGCTACGGATGGCTTACTAACACACATGTCATGCTCGCTTGCCATCTGCGCAGCCTCAACAATCATTCGGGTGCGATCATTCCTGTGTTTACACACAGTGACTGTGCGCTCAAAAAGGGGTGAACATTTACAAGACGTGCAGTGTTGTGCCAGAAACCAGTCTTTGCCATTTTTTACGTTGTTAGCGTGTTCCCTTATCCGGCCATTAATACACCTACCCGTCTGGCCGATGTAGCACGCACCACAGGAGAGAGGAACCTTGTACACAACTTCACGTGCGCATTGCACGTACCCGGTCCTGTGCTTCACGCCACATGCGGCAGACGACTGTTTCCTCAGAGGGCTAGTGAATTTCGCAAGACTGATTAGCTTAAAGGGGGCAGAAAAAACTACACGAATGCCAGCGCGTTTTCCAATCTTTTTAAACCTATGGCATATTTGATGCCTATACGGAACAACAGCTATCTTTTCCCGCTGTTGAGTTGTGCTACCCGCGGCCAGCGCTTGCTCCCTCCCCCGTCCTGCCTTACTGGTCCGGTAGATGGATTCTGCTACCGACGCGATGAACGCCTCTGGAAAGCCTGAAGCCTTGAGCCGGGCTACCTGCGCATTGAAGCTCGCAGAAATTTTATGTTGGCAAGATTTGTGCAACGCGTTTTGGAGGCAAGTGCTTGCTATGCCTCTCTTCGCTATCTTGCTGTGCGCAGAAGAAAAAGGAAGTAGAGGTTTCTGCGCACGCGGTTCGTAGGACCAGCAAGTTTGATGCTCTCCAAAAAACAGCCTCAAATCTAAAAATCTTAATGTGTCACTCTCGGGCATCTCATGTGTCACCACTAGAGGCTTGAGACACAGTTCGAACAAACCTAGTGTCTGTGCCGATAGCCGGGGGAACATGCCAGAGTGACACTGAAGAAGAACCAGAAAATCATCAACGTATCTGAATACATTGATTACAGGAGTACCGACTAACTTTTCTTTCAATGACCTGCCCATTTTAACCAACAACAAATCGCTCAGTAATGGAGCTATGCATGAACCAATTGACACTCAATTTTTCTGTAGATAAACCCGATCATCCCAATCCACGTACGTAGACGTGAGATACAGCGAAACCAAGTCTAGGAAGTTTTGTGCTCTAATGCCCGTTTTTAACTGAAAATTCAACTGCCCAAAGGAATCTATGTTATCCGTTATGCATTCTAATAAGTCTTCGTGCGGCAGGGAGTAATATAGATCCTTAATGTGGACAGAAAACGCGTGCACATCAGCATGATCCGCCCGTTCCAGAAATTCGATCAGTGCCTGCGAACTCTGGATCAGAAAGGGTTCATCAACCGTAAAACACTTCAGACTGTCTTGAATAAACAAGCCAAGTTGCTTCTGCCATGTCCCTCTTTCTGAAACGATTACGCGGAAAGGCACGTTAACCTTGTGCGTTTTCGCCGAGAAGAACATGCTGAGGCCGTTTTTCTCACTCTGCCTGATTTGTTTTGCTAAATCCTGTAGCTCGAGCTTCCGACACATTTCTATGGCTAGCGTTTTCACCTTTACTAGACGGACATTGTTACAAATGTTAAAAACAGAGCTTATGGCCGTGGTCGCCTTTTCCAGGAACATACCATGAGGAAGAACCGCGAAACCAGCTTCCTTATCCGAAGGCACAACGCAAAGTTCACTGTCTCTTAGAAAATTCGCTGTCCTTAACGGAAGTCCGGAACTAGGAGGCTTACCACGAAGCAGCACGTCGACGCCTTCTGAGACGCACCTGTCCGAGTCCTCAGTGGAGGCATGGCTAGCAACAGAGCGCACCATGGAAAGAAGCTCAGGTGGGGATTCTTCGCGGTCCACAGCGAAGTCTGGGAGAACATCACTGCATGTGTGGACCACACGAGCATGTCGGGACTTGACTAGGCGCTGAGCGCGGAAGGACGTACGTAGCTTCAATGTAGCACGATACGCTCTTGCACCACACAGCGAGAAGCTGGACTATCGCATCAACTTCGACGCCGCCCGGGTCATCGAAACGGAAGGTAGCCGCAGCAAAAGACAATTGTTGGAATCTTTGCATATTCAAACGACACCTGGAAACATTAACCGGTCAACAGGGAAACTGCCAAGATTTGTTGTCAATCCAAATCTCTCTCTCTCTCCGCACACACACACACACACACACACACACACACACACACACACACACATATATATATATATATATATATATATATATATATATATATATATATATGTATATATCCGCAGATTTGGATGCTATGCCTCAAGGGGATACGTAAGGTCGTTTCAAGTGGCATGAAACGTGCGAGAAATACAAATAAACGTGCTAGCCGATTACTTTGCTCTATTTCAAACTCCCAGGTGCCTCACGAGACCTCTACGCATTATGTTTCTGTTGATGCTGATGGCGTCGTGCAGAGATAACTTGGCCGGCCAGTTGTAGGCAGTACAGGAGTGCATGTTAGGCTTATTGTGTTCGAGCGGCTCTTGTGGTCTTGCTTGCTCCGCGATTAATCACGCCTGCCCATTATTCTGGGATCGATCAAGACAACGGCTTACATAACCCGAGATTAAAAAAAGGAAAACACATCGTGATGAAAGAAATTGATGCGTACTGCCGCTTCCAGACAAGATTTTGCTGCTTCTTTACTTCTTTAACCCCGTTGTCTTCTATTAACTTCCCGTAGGCCACTGGAAATGCTTCAAGGAGTCTGTTATGTGTAGTTAAAGCGTGACAAATAATTAGATGCTTGCTGCATCATATTTCGCGCTTGCCGCCCTTTCTGTATGTGTGTGTGTGGGAGGGGGGGGGTGCGGACCGGTTTGCATGTACTTTGTATACATTGCCGTGTGCATCATAAGTGCTCATTGGGCGAGAAGGCTGCGTTCGTTCCCATTTGTACGTCCGTATTCTATTTAGTTAGAACCACTTATAGGTGAATCTCTTGAACAAAGAGTGGTGATTCACTGTCACAGTCTGCCAATCAGAACCACACGCCCGAACTTATCATGCACGGTCAGACGTGCGTGAAAGCCACAACATTTGTTTGTGCTCGCAATAGGCTACGTGCTGTTTCCACGACCTGGTGCCCTCGCCGCAATGTGCGTAAAGACCGCCTGGGAAAGAGCCCATCTGCATACGTCACGCACTGTGAACATCGATTATTCTTTGTTCTCGGTGTGACAGTTACTGTCAAACTGTCAGATCTTTCGCGGGCCTCGCTGTGCAGTCGTGCCTAAGCGCCGAGGGAGCCTTACGTCGTTGGTTTCAGCCTAGGGAAACTCACCTGCATATGGGCGAAGGTCAATTGTGTGATTGCCGACAGGGCGTGGAAAAGCAAGAGCAAGGTAACGCGCGCTGGCGCTCTCTCCGAATAGACGTAACCTGGTTGTCATACAGTTAATCAATGTTAATATTTCCGTGCTCGTATACTTTCCGACAAGTGCTCATCGAACCGTTTAAATTAATAATTAATGTTTTTGCTACGGTACCGCGACGGACCAATGCACGTATGGGGATCGTGGCGCACAATATATTGCTTCTGTGGCAGAAAGCGCGTTGAAAAAGTTAATTTAACAGAATGACGTATGCGCAAGCAGGTTTGACGATATGAGAAATGTTGTCATGCCGCACGTGCACAACGTATCAGATGCTTTAAAGAAAATCGGACGGAACGTAGAGGTAGATGTGCTATTTTCCTCAACAGAAATTAATTAGCATTTGTAAGGCCCCAGACTTGTTGGCTCAGGAATGTGCAGGGCACTTAAAGTAACACTACTTTCTATTTGGATTATTCGCGAGACATATAGTGCATTGCTTCTCATTTTCATGCGACATCGCGGCTTTAGTTTGTTCAAGTGTAGCGGCCATCCTTCAAATTGCCCAGGAACGGCGCCAGGCGGTCTTATCGCGATGCAGAGACAGCGTCTCGTCCCTTACGAACTTCTCGATTCGAACAACGTCTGTGTCGTCACAAGGTTATTCCCACACGTGGGCACGTGTGCGTCAAAGGTAAATCAAAGGCCAGCTTGCTGTCGCGGTATTGCACCTTTCCACTTCTCCCGCTCATTGGTGCCGCACATTAACTAATCAAGCAGACGGTCTCGCATCTGGCTGGAGCCACAACCAGACGAACAGCAAATGTTACGTGTCGTCGCTCACGCGCACCATCCCTGTGTCCTCGCACACAATGCCCAAAAAGCTGTCGGAACCACAAACTATCACACTTGCCAGCTCACTCAGTCGGGCTAGTTGGTTCTGCATGAAGGCCCATGTCGATGCGCTTCCAAGATGCGCACAGAGATCAGACGGGGCACATACAGCGCAGTTTTGAACTTTTTAACACAAAAGTGTTTTATGCCGGGGTCCACCAAGACTTCAGTGACGTATTTCCGTCACGGAGAAGACGTGGAAAAAATGTACACGATCGGATGGCAAAGAAAAAACGTTCCAGCAACGGGCATCGAACCCACGACCGCTCGGTCCGCAACAACAGATGCCGGGTGCGCTATCCACTGCGCCACGGTCACAGACGCCGGAGGCTCTACAAACGCGCCTTTTATATGTACCACTCTCCCAGTCGGCGGGGTGGTGTTGCCCTCTGCGAGCGGCAAAGTAGAATAATTCATCATTAATGTGGCTTCCGCGATTAGTACCTGCAACGCGTTACACGTTCGTCCCATCGGGCGCGTTTTCAATGGGAGTTCAATTTTGTCAATGCCTTAACATACCACGAGGTGGAGGCCTAAACGCAAGCGTCGTAAAAGCGTCGGCCTCGCTCATAGCATCACGCTAATTAAACCAAAAATAGCTCTTGCATATCACTTCTGCGGAATCCCGCAAGGTGGCGGAAGGGTTAAGAAAGCGAAAATAGACAACCACCCGTTTGTAGCACGAAGCCACAAGGATATCCACTCGGATTTCTCAGAAATAAAGCCTCTTAGTTGCCGAAAAATTCGTCCTGGTCCGGGGATCGAATCCGGGACCAACGCCTTTCCGGGGCGGTCGCTCTAACAATTGAGCTAACCAGGAAGCTAGCAATTGGCAGCCCTCGCGCTGCCATCGCTGCCTTCCCGCCACCCGCCGACACGAAAGCCGTGCGCCGTTTTCTCGGCTTGTGCGCCTACTACAGACACTTCGTCAAGGAATTTTCATGAATCGCCGAACCGCTAACTCACCTCACGAGGACCGACGTGCCATTCAAGTGGGAAACGGCGCAAATTCAAGCATTTGAAGAACTCAAACGACGCATTCAGATGCCTCCGATACTAGCGCATTTCGACGAATACGGCGATACGGAAATCCACACCGACGCAAGCAGCGTAGGACTCGGCGCCGTCCTTGTGCAGAAGACTGACGGATTGGAAAGGGTCATCAGTTGTGCTAGCCGGTCGCTATCAAAGGCAGAAATGAACTATTCCACAACAGAAAAGGAGTGCGTAGCGATCATCTGGGCTACATCCAAGTTTCGCCCCTATACCTCTACGACAGGCCCTTCAAAGTTGTGAGCGACCACCACGCATTGTATTCGCTAGCTAACTTGAAGGGCCCTTCAGCTCGCCTCGCACGGTGGAGCCTCCGACTTCAAAAATTCCACATTACGGTCGTTTACAAGTCCGGAAGAAAACACTCCCACGCTGACTGCCTGTCTCGCGCCCCCGTCGACCCACCGCCGCAGGACGACATGGAGGATGATTGCTTCTTGGGAAACATAAGTGCCGAAGACTTCGCCGAACGACAGCGAGCGGACCCAGAACTCAGGGGCCTTGTGGAATACCTCGAGGGCAGGACCACCGTTGTTCCGAAGGTATTTACGCGGAGACTGACGTCGTTTTTCTTGCGCAACGGTGTTCTGCTTAAGAAGAACTTCTCGCCGCTTCGAGCCGATTGCCTTCTCGTGGTGCTCCCGACATTGCGGACAGAGGTCCTCGAGGCTCTGCACGACGACGCGACGTCTGGACACCTGGGTGTTTCTCGCACGCTCGCAAGAATACTGTAAAAGTACTACTGGCCGCGCCTTGCAGCCGACGTCACTCGCTACGTAAAGACCTGCCGGAACTGTCAGCGACGCAAGACACCGCCGACTAGGCCAGCCTGACTTCTGCAGCTTATCGAGACACGTCGACGGCCGTTCCAGAAAATCGGGATGGACTTACTGGGGCCGTTCCCGACGTCGACTTCCGGAAACAAATGGATCGTCTAGCTACCGACTATCTCACCCGCTACGCCGAGATAAAGGCCCTGCCCAGAGGCAGTGCCGCCGAGGTAGCGAAGTTCTTCGTTGAGAACATCGTCCTGCGTCATAGCGCCCCAGAGGTCCTCATCACCGACAGAGGTACGGCGTTTACTGCTGACCTAACTCAAGCAATACTGAATAGAGCCAAAGAAGCCACCGCCGGTCCACAGCGTACCACCCACAGACCAATGGCCTCACCGAGCGGCTAAACAAGACCATCGCCGACATGCTGGCCATGTATGTCGACGTCGAACACGAGACGTGGGATGCCATCCTTCCGTATGTGACCTTGGCATACCACACGACTATGCAAGGAACGACGCAAATGATGCCGTACAAGCTTGTCTACGGAAGGAGCCCGACAACGACGCTTGAAGCAATGCTGCCAAGTGCCACCGACGAAAACAATCTCGACGTCGCTGCTCATTTGCAACGCGCCGAAGAAGCTCGACAGCTCGCCCGCCTACGCATCAAGAACCAGCAGAGGGTCGACAGCCGTCACTATAATCTTCGATGACGCCACATGGAATACCAACCCGGTGACCGCGTGTGGGTCTGGATGCCGATACGCCGACGGGGACTTAGTGAGAAGCTTCTTCGACGATACTTCGGACCATACAGAGTACTTCGACGCCTCGGTGCACTCTACTACGAGGTTGTCCCTGAGCGCATTACGAACTCTCAGCGACGCCGTGCGCGACCTGAAGTCGTCCATGTCGTGCGCCTCAAGCCATATTACGCGCGTTAGTCAATCTGAGGACTGTACTTTTGCTTTATTATTGTACTTTCTTGCTTGTGATTATTGTTTATTGTACTTTCTTGCTTATTGTTGTTATTTATTGTTGCATGCATTGCCCCCCCCCCCGTGTTCTGTTTTAAGCATCGGGACGATGCTTTTTCAGAGGGGGGCATTGCCACGTGCGTTTCTTATTATCACTTTTGCTGCATTCGGTTTTCGCCCACAAAGACTGTCAGCAACGCTCAGCGCAAACCGCGCCTTATTGTTCGAGAAGCTTCGCAATTACGTAGATCGTTTTGTTAAGATTGCGCGCAAGACGCGAACACTCGAGCCTATTCTAGAGCTTGCGCGACAGCCAACGATAACGCTGGAATATTGAACGGTACATGTATAAATGCCGACGCGCTTCACCGCTTGTCAGTTTTATCGACGAGCGACGCCCTGTTCGCCGATATCAGTGTACAGCGTGTATTGCTGTAGCTTGAGTTTTCATTTCCCGGCCACAAGTTCGGCCAAGTAAAGAGTTTCAGCCTGAACACGACGACTACTGTATTCGTCGACGTCACGACCCCGTGACAATATGCGTAGCAAACATTTGAAGTGTAGTAAAAAAAACAGCCTTTTGCTCATGCCAGTGACAAACACAATGAACAGAGACAAACACGCACCACACAATGCTGCCGAGGTCGTTGCAGGCGGCGGCGTACTCTGCGCAGGTGCTCGGCATGCAGGCCCTGCGGTCCTCGAAACAGGTTCACTACGCGGTTGCGCTGCTGCTGGCTCCCGTTGTGGTGGTGGTGGTAGCTCAGCTGCTGCTGGCAGCAGCTCAGCATCGTCGGTGTCGTCATTGTGCCCTTCGAGAACAGGCTCATGTGCTGCCAACGCAATGTTGTGCAGAGCTGCACAAGCAGCGATGATGGTGGCTGCTCGATCGGGGTTGTAGGGCAGGGTCCGATAACGCTGTGAGCTCTGGAACCTGCTCTTTAGGACCCCAATGCACCTCCCCACAACATTGCGCATGGCGGTGTGGGCCTCGTTGTAGTGGTTCTCAGGGGTGCCACGAGTTTGTCGTCCGGGCACTGGTGTCAGGAGCCACGGTTCCAATGGATAGCTGGAGTCTCCTGCACGAGGGTGGCATGACAGTGTAGAGATTACGTCTTGAATGTGGCAAACATTGACAGCACTTACGAAGCAAGCCGCAGTTTTGTTTCCAGGTGCTGACGGAAGGGCTCCTCCGCAATACCCACGAGTCATGACATGACCCCGGGAAACATGAACTGACATCAAGAATCCTGTGGTCGGCATTATATGTCTGCAGAATTCAATTCTGTGAAAATTGTACCCATAAAGACCTTGGGTACAATGTTGTGTATTATGTTAATGTAACTACATCTGTCTGCACTGTTACTGACTGTTAAAACATAGCTGTGAACAAATCATCGACAGGGTAGGACTTGTACCATAAATTCTAACACGCGGACAATGCAGGGTCATAGGGTGGTCTGCATGTTTACTGCTTGGAACAGCCCACCTTCCAGCCACCAACGCCTTCTAACCAAATTACTGCTGTATGTTTAAGGCAATCTATCACAAAATACCTACAACATGAAAAACTTGCGACTGAAAAAAGCAATATGAAACGATACGTATTTAATGTACATGTATTGATCCATGACGTCCATCACAACAATGAACGATAAGGACATACTACGGCACATTCTGGGAGCGCTACTCTCAACAAACACAAATGGAGAATCAAGCTTCAGGGTACACATGCCGAACGAGCGGCGGTAATATTATGCACTGTGCAGGCCGCTGAACCAAAGCGTACCCCGCGTCGCATGATTTCATCCCTTAACCTAAGCAAAGTGCCCTGAAATGAACCAATTCCCGTTCTGGATAGATCGAAACTACCGCTCCCACTATACTCAGTCGCAACAGCCTCAGCAAAGCGGAAAGTTTAAGCAATATAAATGAAACAATTCGCTACGCATACAATGCATGAATAATACTCACGATCATGGTGTTGAATGCGTAGAATCCCTTCCGCGACATGTAATGCGTCGTGTCCGCGGAGCTCAGGCCATGGAGCTTCTGGATGGTGATGAGCGTACCATCCACGCACCTGATCACAACGGGAATCCGCCCGAGCCACGCGAACGCCGCCTTTTTTCGCTCTTCGCGTCTGTGGTACCCGAAAAAGGCGACCCGTTTTTGCCCGCGAACGACAGTATAGGGAACCCAAGCTCAAGTTTGCGGCGCGACGACAGCGCCGCGCCAGCCGCGCTGCGGCTCTGTCGGAAAGCTCTGAACCTTAGGCGCGGCCGACTCAGCCCCTTTCACGGTAGCGGTAGCGCACGTGCGCACGCGTTCTTCTCTCGGTGCGGGTAACTGGGGGGCCGTCAGCTGAGTACGTTGAACCGAGAGGCTTGCTGTGCGAAGCTGTGCATTTCCGCGATGGCAGAAGCGACCCCGCGGAAGCGCAAGCGTGGTCTTGCGGTTTAGTGGCCAGCGGTTTAGTATTGCGGTTTAGTGGCCAGCCACAACAGTGCAGAAAACACCAAGGCAAACGGTTCACGTGTTAAACTGTATCGGTTCCCGGGCGTGTCGCACGAGAAATAAAGGCGGCAAGCGTGGATAGCTGACAGCGCTGTCTCGCCCTCTATTTTGGCTGTCTGAGTTCATCGCTTTCGTTCGTTCCGACTACATGAATCGGTAAGTAACGCGGCGCATGCACGCAGCGACTACAGTAATGATTACTCGCTGTCTTCTCGCATTGTTAAAGTCCAGTTACGGTTGTAGGTGAAGCAACTTTGTGTTTTGATTCCCCGTGTTGGTGAGACCTACCCGTCGTTGTTGAACGTTCACATTCGCGTTATACCGTTAGCGTTGCGCGGTTGGTTGAATTCAACTGAACTCGGCACATTGTCACAAGTTCGGCGCCTGCATTTCACGCGTCGGGAAGGCTGCTTTATCACGCCGGAACGGACGTCTGTGCATTTTCAGCAAGCTTTGACATCGTTCTGCAGGTTTGCTTTGTTTTTGTCACTCTATTAGGGTGATATATACTTAAGCCGCTAAATATAACTAGCACTTAATACATGCTTTGCAATTGCAACCTTGAAGTAACCACCTTCTGACTGTGCGATTTTCTGGCCGCGTTCGCGCAACAGGTTTTGTACGCCTGTCAAGTCGAGATCATAAGAAGAGACCGCAAGCATGACGCGAGAGCCGAAGAAACGAGGCGAGTAGTTCACCTTTCTTCACAGTGGTTAAAGCTCAGCTAGCTGCCTCGCGTCTTAATCGGCGGGTGATTCTCCAGCGGCACGGAGGACTTGACTCTAACCTTCTCAGGAAGCAGGCCGTATAATCTTTTTTTCTCACGCCGCAAACGTTTGTTCACGAAAGTACACGGCTGCTACTGTAAGCATGCCATATCAAAACGACAATCATATGATTCGTAGTCCACGCCGCAGAACATCGATAGCGTGTGCGGCTTCATTTCGGAGTGCATGTGGACCATTATTAGATGCGAAGTATCTTAAGGCGGAGCTCAATCCGATGGTGGTGTACGGTGTGACCACCCTTACTGCGCATGCGCATACCCTCTCCACACACCTCCTCTCCACTCACCCTCTCCCCTTCCGCTCTCCACTCACCCTCTCCCCTCCCCTCTCCCATACACCTCTCCGCTTTCCCTCTCCACTTTCCCTCTCCACTTTCCCTCTCCCCTCCCCCTCTCCCCTCCCCCTTTTCACTCTTCCTCTGAAACGCGGGCTAGACATGCCGAAATTCTCTCCTGCGCAACGCCGCGGTGAGCTCGAGCGCATGCGCGTCCCCTCCCCTTCTCTCTCCTCTCCTAAGCTGCCCCCCTCTCGCCCGCCTGTCGACCGCGTTCCCCGCTCGCCCTGTGAGAATTAACGGCCAGGCTAGATGGAAGATACGACGCGCGTAGCGTCCCTCTTTGCGTTCCACGACGCGAGGTCGGTAGCATGCCCAACGATCGCCAACGGAACGCGATCGTGCAAGTGCTCCGGCTTCGCATCGTCTCATGGTCCCCTTTAGCGGGAGATGGTGTAATTTTTCGTCTTTAACATGACAGAATGAGACTTACCTCGAGGTATACGTCCTACACGGTGTAATCGCGACTTGGGAAATGCATTTCGCTTTGAGTCGGGCGTCGTTGTCGTCGATCGTCTGCTCTTCACCGCTAACGTGATTGACGAGCCTTTATCACTTCATCAAGTTCGCTTTTCGGAAGTGCCAGTTTAGCTTGAAAATCCTTTTGAAGTCGCACTGCAAGCGGTACATTGTGAAGCGCCGCAAGTCCACCGCGAGAGCTCTGCACGTGCACAGAAGCGAGCAGCAACGCGGTGGAGAGAAGGGAAAACGCCCGCTTCTTACACCCCAGTTTCTCTTTTTCTGCCAGAGATGGCGCTGCCTGTCAAGGGCAGCAGCGCCGCTAAGCGTTGCTTGGGAAGCCTATAGGCCCAACCGCATGCACGTGATTTTCGAGCGACGGCGACAAGCGATAGCGACAAACGGGCTCCGTCGCGCTGTCGCGTCGCGACGGGTGCACCCACATGTTCGCGACAAAGTGTTACGGCTGCTCTATTGAAAACTATTCCGTGCACGCAGGTAAATTGCGAAAAAGAATTACAAAGTAGATGAATGACAACACGCCAAATTTATAATTGTCTTGTGTGAGATAAGGAAGGCATAAAAGCGTTTTGTGACTCCCTTTTCGCAATATTATGTTTAACCGCGACAGTGGTATCTGCTGTGATCTCCATGGGGCGCACGAAAGCGTACGCTGCCTACGTTACTACGTCGCACTTTGCAAACTGAGTTATGTTAGGGTTAGTCCACGAGGCGCATCTCTGCAACGTTTTTTCTTGCAGTCGTGCAATATTTAAGAAATGCAGCGGCGACTCGCATCGCTGCATCGCAAGGAGAAGGGCCACCTCACACCACGATGTTGGCATTGCAGCAAGCTACCACCAAAACATAAAAACGAGCCGTCAATCAAAATTAACGACAAAATACGGCCGCTGCCTCGCTCTCCGCGTGAGATGGGGTTGTAAAGAAGGTAGGCTATAACTTCCATTCCTTGAAGTACGCGCCGATTGGAAGCATCAAGAGCAAATTGCAACCGAAGCGAGGATCGGTGATGCTGCCATGTTGCCGGAAATTATCACGCTCACTTCCGGGAGACAGGCGATTTTTTTCTGGTTTTCTAGAAAGCTGCGAGGCGACAAGCGACGGCGATGGATAGCCCTCCGCGACAGCAAATCATGTCGCTCGTCGCTGTCGCTCGTCGCCGTCGCTCGCAAATCGCGTGCATGCGGTTAGGCCTTAATGGCGTGTTCCTGACGGGCGACTGCGATAGGCCAACGAATTTCTCGCTGCCGACAGCTCGCTAGAAGCATCCGATCGCAAAAAATGTCAGCGCGCACAACACCTTCCGCTCTGTTTAAATCCCACTGGCTCGTTGGCACCCGATGACGGGGTCGAGTTCGTCGCACAACCAACGCACAGTATGTATCGAGAAACAAAAGCGACGCCGGAATTCACAATCGCTCATCTCTTGAAACGCATTTCGCACCTCCCACCGTTCTGCATCTGCTTCCAGAAACGCCAACGTAGCAAGAGAAGCAGCCGTTGCAAGCGCCATTTTCTCAAGATCAGCTGTTGCGGCAGCCGCAACCGCCGCATCCATCCAAATCCATGCCCTGCGAAGCTGCTTGTTCGCTCGAGAGAACGCGCGCGAACGGTCTCGCGCTCCGTTCGTTTATAGCAGACGACAGGCTCGTTATGACGCGGCATGACGTCACCAAAAAAGGAAACATCAAGTAAAAAAACAGAAATGGCCATGCCCCTTAGAGTGGCGTGGATTCTCCGGCTTCAGCCAATCGCGTGCGCCATCAGAACGAGCGCGAACGAACGGTGCCAGAACAGAGATCTCCGATCGCCCTCTAGACGGGACTCTGGCGCTGCGATCGTTCAGCCACCATGGGAATGATGGGTAGTACACGGATTTGCCTAATCTTCGTGCTTACGGCTTCGAAAGCGCTTGTGGCTTTGTTTATTGCTGTGTTTCGGCGTTCCTTTCGGATAAACGAATGGAGCGTTGTGAACTTCGTGACCAGATTTGAATTGGTGAGCCTAAAAAAGTTGGAGTGGTGAAGTGGAACTGCTGACTTGCTTAACTTTGTTTCGCGACAAAGCGAATGCAGGTGACGCGGAGCCAAACGGAGCCGAAAGAACGATTTTATTGCGATAGCAATTATATGGACAGTCTCGGCTGACTTTTGCCGTCGCCGTCGCCGCCGTCATGCTGCGTATATGTATAAGTATGTATATACATATAAAAGTCCCAAAGAAAAATAATTCGAAATAAAGCTCCCGAAGCGCGGAATCGAATCAGCGACTTCTCGACTCGCAGCCTGTGGCTCCAACCACTATGCCACAAAGCGCAGATCGTCCAGGTGGCTAACGGCGAGCGTTATATACACACCCTTCACCACAGTACTCAGAGACGGCAGGCGCTTATAAGCGTTTCTTCACTACCAGCGAGATGGCGCTAGGAGCGCAACGGGCGCAATTAAAGGCGTCGGCCAGCTCGCCCCGCTCCTGCGAACGCCGTCTCTCTTCGCCCTACAGGGCGTGGTCGCGTTCGTGTGCTTATCCAAGGAAAGAAGAGGGCGGGCGGGGGGGGGGGGTGTCTGTCATGCGCTTTCCCCGCGATGTCCGCGCTGAAGTCACAGAGCGTACTAAGGTCGCTTCGCTCGCTGCAGCGGCCGCGTTTGCGAAAGGAGCGCGCTGTTCAAACAGAAATAAGTAACAACTGCGATAGCTAGTTCGCGCTCGTCCTTTGTGTACCTGTTCGTTCGTTTCGTGCGTCCTGCTTTATGCTTGAGCAGTGCACTTCAAGTGTCAAGCTGTGACGCATGATAGTTCGCGCTTTTCCTGTGTGTGTTCTTTTCGTGCGTCCTTTGAACTTTAAGGGACGCGCAGGAAATTTCGAGCTGGTTTCCGTTCTTCGCGCTACGTTCCAATTTGTTCGTATCGCATTCATTGCTTCGCCGTTGCGGCGAAACTATGACTTTTTTAGACAACTCCGTGTACTACCCATCATTTCCACGCTGGCTGAAGCGCGATGCCTTGCACTCCCATAGACACTAGCGCCGGAGTTCCCTCTGGTAAGTATTGTAGGAAACTCTATGCCTCCGTCAACGCATGCTATTTTTGCATTTTTTCTGACGTTATCTGGAAACCCGCCGACGCCCATTCTATTGAGAGTTTCGCGTAAAACGTCGTGTTTTAACCGTGAAACTGACTTCACCGATTGGTCTGCTTTTACCATCAAGCTGCGACAAATCTTCGCATGCTCATCGGGCCGTTCCGAGATCGCGAAAGAAAAGCTGCCTGTACGTGTTCAACTCTCACACGAGTCATACATCTCATACAACGAGGCCACGTCTTGGCCCATTACCGTCGTGCGAACAGCAAAATGACGGAAGCCGAGCGCGCTCGCCACATCCTCAAAGGAATAGGCACGATCACGCTTAATGTCTTGGCTGTTACCAACCCTACAACAGTTTAAGACATTACTTCGACGTGCCAGTGCATGGACGAGCTGCAGTCCCTGCGTCTTCAGCAAGACAGCGATCCGCTCCTTACGCCTCACTCTGATTTACGAGCCCTGATCCACAGCATTATCCGCGAAGAACTTAATAAGAATATCTGGGGTTTAACGTCCCAAAACCACGATATGATTGCGAGGGACGTCGTAGTGGAGGGCTCCGGAAATTTCGACAGCCTGGCGTTCTCTAACGTACACCTAAATCTAAGTACATCGGCCTCAAACATTTTCGCCTGCATCGAAAATGCAACAGCCGCGGCCGGGATTCGTTCCCGCGACCTATCCGCGAAGAACTTCAACAGCAGGAACAGAGGCGCCTCCACTCCATCGTTACCTTTCGACCTCCGCAACCTTTTGAAGCAGGAGTTGGCAGTCATGATATCACCGATAGTACCTATCCTTCCACCGGCACGCCCGATGCCCCTATGGGCACATCATCATCATCATCATCAGCCTGTCTACGCCCACTGCAGGGCAAAGGCCTCTCCCATGTTCCGCCAATCAATCCGGTCCTGTGCTTTCTGCTGCCACGTAATACCTGCAAACTTCTTAATCTCATCTACCCACCTAATTTTCTGTCTCCCCCTCACGCGTTTGCCATCTCTTGGAATCCAGTCAGTTACCCTTAATGACCACCGGTTATCCTGCCGACGTGCTACGTGCCCGGCCCATATCCATTTCTTCTTCTTGATTTCAACTATGATGTCATTAACCCCCGTTTGTTCCCTGACCCACTCTGCTCTCTTCCTGTCTCTTAAGGTTACACCTATCATTTTCCTTTCCATCGCTCGCTGTGTCGTCCTCAATTTAAGTTGAACCCTCTTTGTAAGTCTCCAGGTTTCTGCTCCGTAGGTAAGTACCGGTAAGATGCAGCTGTTATATACCTTCCTCTTGAGGGATAGTGGTAGGTTACCATTCATGATTTGATAATGCTTGCCGAATGAGCCCCAACCCATCCTTATTCTTCTAGTTATTTCACTCTCATGGTTCGGCTCCGCGGTTACTACCTGTCCTAAGTAGACGTACTCCTTTACAACTTCCAGTGTCTCGCCACCTATCGCAAAGCGCTGTTCTCTACCAAGATTGTTCCACATTACTTTAGTTTTATGCATATTAATTTTCAGACCTACTCTTCTACTTTCCGTATCCAGTTCAGTAATCATGAGCTGCAATTCGTCTCCCGCGTTACTCATCAATGCAATGTCATCAGCGAATCGTAGGTTACTGAGATACTCTCCATTAACTCTTATCCCTAGCTCTTCCCAATCTAGGGCCCTGAAAACCTCCTGTAAACACGCGGTGAATAACATTGGAGAGATCGTGTCTCCCTGCCGTACGCCCTTCTTTATTGGGATTCTGTCGCTTTCTTTATGGAGGACTATAGTGGCTGTGGATCCGCTGTAGATTTCTTCCATTATGTTTATATAGGCTTCGTCGATGCCTTGATTCCGCAGTGCCTGCATGACTGCTGATGTCTCCACCGAATCAAATGCCTTCTCGTAATCTATGAAGGCTATGTATAGGGGTTGGTTGTATTCCGCGCATTTCTCTATCACCTGATTGATAGTATGAATATGGTCTATTGTTGAGAATCCTGTACGAAATCCTGCCTGGTCCCTTGGTTGATTGAACTCCAATGTCGTATTACGGCACACTGCGCTTCTAACTCTCCGCTGACGGGAACGCCCCTCGCGGCCGCGCGCGCATCTTTGGGGTGATGGCAGCTTTCGAACGCCGCGGCCGGTGACAATGTTTGTGCCAGCTCCTTCGTCTTGTTCCGCAATATTGCGAAGCGTTTCTTTTTTTTTTGGCGGTTGTTCTATGGCTCAGCGCCGCAGCAGCAAGGTTTGTTGTGTTGTGGGCTGTCACAGTATCTGCAGCAATTCACCTGGAACAAAGTTTTACCGCTTCCCGAAGGCTCACTGGGAGAAAAAGAAACTGCAACGTTGGATACAACTTGTTTGCCGACACGAGTAAGACTTTTTGTCATTTTATTTGGTGCATGGTGTTACGTTTTTTCCATGGGAGAGGCGCCCATGGAATGAAACATTGTTTTCGACCTGTCTTAATTGTGATAGACCCATTATTCATGGTCTCCAGATGGCGATGTTTTTATTCACGGTTAATCGGTATGGCGAAGACATTGTTTAATTCTAGTTCTTATTTCATGCGCAGCGTTTATGGAACAGGCTGGGAGCCGACAGAAAATAGCAAAATTTGCAGTGGGCATTTCGTGGGCAATGATAAGGCCAGAGAACTGGAGCACCGACCCTACCTCCCAACGATTTTTCCATCCCTTTACAAGAAGGCTCGCTCGTGTGAACGCTACGAAAATTGCGGTAAAATGTATGCGTGTTTTGCATGTTTTTGGGATTGACAGCGATGAATATTGCTTTCGTTCTAGACGTATCGGATTCGCAGTTTATATATTTAGGGCTGGTGTACCTGTTTAGCGTTTGTCATGCTCGTTTGTTACGTTAAATGCGAAGCATTTCTTAGCGAACCTCAGGCACTTCGGCCGTTTCTATCTATCTATCTATCTATCTATCTATCTATCTATCTATCTATCTATCTATCTATCTATCTATCTATCTATCTATCTATCTATCTATCTATCTATCTATCTATCTATCTATCTATCTATCTATCTATCTATCTATCTATCTATCTATCTATCTATCTATCAAGCCGCCTACGTCTGGGCGCTCTCCAGGTCGTCTCCATAACTTTCAGTACAGCAAAATTGGCATGCATCAGTGTATGACGAACACGATTCACTGTGATGACATGAATAACGCAAAATACCTGTCGCGTACGTCATGAAACCCTTTCCCACAGTCACGTGTGGCACATACCAGCATACCAGAGTTCATGTTACGCGGGTATGTGCCACATGTGATATCAGAGCCTCTGTCAACGCAGGAACCGCGAACATACACGTTGACACGGAAGGAAGGTGATAATATTTGTAATTGTTGGGGTTTCAGGTCCGAAAAGGACAATATGATTATGAGAGACGCCATAGTGAAGGGCTCCGGAAATTTTAACTGCTGGTATTCCTTAACCTGCACTGACATCGCACACTACACGGGTCTCTAGCATTAGCATTTCGCCTCCATCGAAATGCGACCGCCGCGGCCGGGATCGAAACCGCGACCTTTGGGCCAGCAGCCGAGCACCGTAACCACCACACCACAGCGGCCGACGCAAGGAAAGTTGCGGAGCTGAAGACAGAGCACCCCTGGAAGACGCTGGGCTACCATCCACTCGTCCACAACGTCGACCACGTGGATTACGCGAAAACCAGGGTCAATGCTCTCTAAAATAACTCTGCCGAGAGGACCATGTCCCTCGTGATTACCGGTGACATCAGCGTTGGTTTATCAAAACCCAACAACGCCTGGTTCTTAGACGACATGAAAGACGGCTTAGATGTAGACAGGTCATTACAAGACCTCGGTGCCACGTGCAGGACAAAAGACATCATAGATCATTTCTTCGTAAAAGCCCTCCATGGTTTCCACCAGCTCTACTATACCTCGCACTTCACTACACTTAGGAGTGTTCGTAACCGCGATCACGAACGGATCCGATAAGAAGTCCTGTGCAACTGCTGGTGCTCACTGATCACAGTGATGATGACCTTATTCAAGAACTGCCAACAACCCCTCCCACATATGCACACGGATTCGTGAAACGTGCGTTCTCCTTCATAACGGATAAGTATAAGCATAACAACTGTAACGCAGCTCTAACTGCCACTTTGACTGTAACGTACGTGCAGTGCGCCTGCGCGTGCCACACGGCTCTGTATATCTAGGGAAATTTTTCTGAATAAAACTTAGTTGCGAGTAGCGCCTGTCCTGTGCGTCTGTGTTCCTTCATTGTCCTATTCGAATTCGCGCGATCCAGTATTGAAGAATATAAGCACTACATATCAGCTTACTGCATTTGGTGTTGATTACACCTATGTTGCTGTTGGCATCGTTAAGCAACTGTAAACAGCTGGTTATAGAATACATGTGCGGCTTTTCATAATATGTGTGTGCGTATACCATTTGCACATTCTCTAGCGTCATTCCGTAATGTTTCGCTCAATGTGAAAAAATGCGACACAGTCACCTTCCTGCGCATGCTCGCATACCATTGATTCCCACGGCACGTAGGATCTGCCGAATTTTTTATTAGCTTTACATAACAACTTCTTCGTGCTAAAATCAGTTTTCTATATCTCTGCAAGTACACGGTCACTGCCGCAGCGTGCTTGCACTAACACGCTATGCCTTCTCTACAGTCGCAGGTCGCGTCAATGACGTATCTGTTTCGAGAGAGGTTGAAAACAAGAAAACAGAATGAAATAAAACTACGCCATTGGATATAATTGCTTCTTTATTGTCAACTTCATGGTCTCCGACGGAGCGTTGATACGCGTCTGAGACAAACACTTACCTGTCACCACGCTTCCGTCCACTGAGACAAGTTCGTTAACATTATGTACATGACCTCGCTCGTACACAAGCGTGCCTTTATCAATGATTACTCCTCTGAAAAAGAAAAATGTATCCAAGCCTTCGACCGCCTGAAAACCAGCCAGGAGTTGCAGAGGAACGCACCAAGACGACACCATGCTTGCACAAGCAGCCGCGCGTGTGGTCTTGGGGGGAACGCTATCACCACAGGGACGCGGAAACGGCCGCGTTGGTGCTGAACGCCGCCGCGCTGGTGGAGCTGCCTTTGCAAGCGCAGTGTGTCCATACGCTGATATGGCAACATGACGACAGCGACAGCATCGTTTGCTCAAACAGCACGTTTGAAGCCCACATGCGCCGACATTGCTTCAATACCGCCTGCTGCCGTCACATCTGGATCTACTGACCTTGCCTGTGACCATTTGGCTTCTGTGGGCGGCAGAGCACCAGCTACACTTTCATATCCTGAGTGGCGTTCATCCCGCCCCGTATGTTTTAGATGGGAAGCATCTTATGGCCGAGTTCAAGCCGGTGGTGGTGGTGGTGGTGTGTGGTGTGACCACCCTTACTGCGCATGCGCAACACTTCTCCACCTCCCTTCTCCCTGCCACTCTACACTCCCCCTCTACACTCCGACTCTCCCCCTCTACCCCTCTCCACTTCCACTCACCTCCCCCTCCTCTCCTACGCTTCCCCCTCTCACGCGCCTCATTCTCTCCCGCACAACGCCGCGATGAGCGCCAGCGCGCGCGTGTTCCCTCCCCCTCTGTCTCTTCTCCTACGCTCCCCCCTTTCGCGCGCATGTCGACCGCGTTCTTCGCTCCCCCTGTGAGAGTTAATGGCCAGGCTAGAGGGAAGACACGACGCGCGTAGCGTTCCTCTTCACGTTCCACGACGCAAGGTCGGTAGCATGCCCAACGAACGCCAACGGAACGCTATCGTGCAAGTGCTCCGGCTTCGCATCGCCTCATGGTTCCCTTTAGCGGGAGGTGGCGTAATTTTTAGGGGCGAAGCTCCTTAAGGCGGCACCCGTTCGTCCCTCGTCGTAGTGCGTAACCAGTCGTGACGCAAGTACCAGATCTTGACCTCCAAGGTGGTGCCGGTGGGAGATTTTTCCTGTGCGTTGTTGAACAATAAAAAATTCGCAGCGTGCGCGTTAACTAAAAGCCGAATTCTTCTTTCTCTCATTCCCCATTAGCAGCCATTGGCATGTTCCAGTAGCAAACGTTAGTAGAAGTAGAAGTGTAACTGTTAGCTAAAAGCCGACTTCTTCTGTCTCTCATTCCCATTAGCAGCCATTGTTTACCTCCAAGGTAGTGCCTGGTGAGATTTCTCCTGTGCGTGATTAAACAATAAAAATTTTGTTCAAAACGCCGTTGATTGATGAAATAAACCAACGAAAGACGCCAGATGTTTTCGAAAAGCAAAACGAAAGAACGCCAGATGTTTCTAAAGCAAAACGAAAAGACGCCAGATGTTTTCTAAAGCAATGGTTTTCTAAACAATGAAAATTCACAGCGTACATGTAAAATTAAAGTGAGCTGCAAGTCGTTATAACTCATCGAACCTTTAGTATAAACGCGCCCGATCTCACGTCGGTGATGATGTACTGGGCAGAATTCACGGAAGATTCACGGTTTACCGATGAACCTCCGCAGCTTCGCCCACTCATCATCATTCACTCCGTGGATATGCTGTGATTTTTTTACTGCGGTATAATTGGCCACGTATCTCGTTAATGCCGTCGCCACCAGCAGGATGAACGCCGAGGCTATGCTGATTTCGAGCGAGGCCGGAACCGAAGAACCGATTCTTATTACCGAGATTCCTATCCGTACACGCAGCACCGGTCTCCGTCTCCTCCACCGTCCCCGCGTCAACGTTAGGACTCCCGTTCCTCTAGACGACGCTCTCCTTCGCCCTACCGCCGCTCTGCATCACCGCTTCGCCCCATCTCCCGCCTTGCTGACCAACATACGGGAAACTAAGGATTATCGTTTTTGGAGGGAAAACTGCGTCCTTTCGATCACCAAAATTACCTCCTGTCTGCCCGGCCAATATGTTGTCAGTGACACTTGAAGGTGTTCCTATGCAAGCTTTTGTTGATACCGTGGCCGCCACTTCTGTATTGCGTAGTGACTTGTGCTCGCGGCTCCGTAAAATCAGAACAGCTTATGTAGGACCTGTGTTGCGCGGCGTCAATAACGTACTGGTTCATCCCGACGGCCAGTGTACGGCTAGTGTCTTCATTGACGGCATACGTCACCACATCGAGATGATTGTGTTAACCACGTGCGTTCAAGTAGTTTAGAATAACAGAGACCTGAGCTAGTTGGTAAGTATTCATTATAAAAAGACAGGGCGTGCAAACACGGACACAAGAAAGAAGTCAGGACACCACAAACGCCGACTAACAACTAAACAGATGCAGAACGGCGGAAAAGAAAGATGGCACGAAAACTTATCTGCCCATGCCCATGCAATAGGCGAACCTGTCAATCTGCGAAAGATAACTCTTAAGGCATTTGATTTGATCTTTATGCAAGTTAATCGACTGTTGGCTCACGCATGCTCTACCACTATTCTTGATATGCCATGCCTCAATCATCAGACGCGTTTCTTCATTCCTATGTCGGTACAAAAGTGCGCATTCATTGAATTTTGGCGTGCATGTACACTCTCGACAATGTAACGATAGATTAGAAGGTGGGCCTCCGGTTAGTGATCCTTTATGTTCTAATTTGTTTATGGTGTCCTGACTTCTTTCTTGTGTCCGTGTTTGCACGCCCTGTCTCTTCAGAATGCGTTCATGTACTTATCCTCGGCTGGGACTTCCTACATTCGGCCTCTGCCATTATATTGTCACGGGGTCGTGACGTCGACGAAGGCAGCAGGCGGCGTATCCAAGATGAAACTCTTTATTTAGCCGAACTTGTGGCCGGAAAAAGGAAAGTCAAACTACAACAATACACACAGTACGCTGATAGCGCCAAACAGAGCTTCGGCCGTCAATAAAACTGCCCATGGCTGGGACGCGCCGTGTTTTATACATCACTCATCGAACTTTTCAGTCTTATCACTGGTGGTCGTGCAAGCTCTGGAATAATCTAGGCTATTCGCGTCCTGCGTGCAATCTTAAAATGATCTACTACAAGCGCGAAGCTGCTCGAACACTGCGGCACGGACAGCGTCGAGCGTTGATAACCGTCCTTGCTGGTCAAACCCGAATACATCAAAATAAAACAAGAAGTGGGCGTGGAATTGCCCTCCTCTGAACAAGCATCGTCCCGATGCTTGGGAAAGAACGTAGAAGAGAAAAAAACAAGTGGTTACAAAAATAAATTACAATACCAAATGAAAAAGTAGAGTGCCCATGTTCGCTAACGCGCAAAAAACGGCTTAAGGCACACGACATGGACGACTTAAGGCCATGCGCGGCATCGCTGGGAGTTCGTAATGCCGTCCGGGATGACTTCGTAGTCAAGAGCGCCGAGACGTCGAAGAACCTTGTATGGCCCGAAGTATCGCCGAAGGATTTTAGATGCGAAGCATCTTATAGCGGCGGCATGTCCCGCGTTGTCGGCGTCCGCACTCACACTGCGCATGCGCTACTTTCCTTCTTCCCTCTCTCGAACAGCTGCGCGTTGCTCTCTCCACTTCTCTCCTACCACGTGCTTCCGCTTCTCCTGCGTTCTCGCTTCTGCTCTCGCGGCGCATGCGCTACTCTCCTCCTCTAGTATCCTCTCCTTCAAGTGTGAATATAAAGCGGGTAGAGCGCTGCGCGCGTTCCGTGCAGCGCTTGCTTCGGTTGACTCCTCTGAAATGCGGGCTCGACATGCCGAAATTCTCTCCTGCGCAACGCCGCCATGAGCGCCAGCGCATGCGCGTCTGGTCCCCCTCCCTCTCATCTCCTACGCTGCTCCCCTCTCGCGCGCCTGTCGACTGTGTTCCCCGCTCGCTCTGTGAGACCTAACGGTCAGGCTAGAAGGAAGACACGACGCGCGTAGCGTTCCTCTTCTCGTTCCACGACGCGAGGTCGGTAGCGTGCCCAACGAACGCCAACGGAACGTGATCGCGCAAGTGCTCCAGCTTCGCATCGCGTCATGTTTAACTTGATAGCGTTAAAGAGCTCGTTTTTCTTCGCTAAGCCCACGTCGGCGTATCGGCGTCCAGATTCAAACACGGTCGCCGGGCTGGTATTCCAGGAAGCGTCGTCGAAGATTGTAACGGCGGCGGTCGGTCGTCTGTTGATTCTTGATGCGTAGGCGGGCGAGTTGTCGGGCTTCTTCGGCGCGCTGAAGGTAAACGGTGACGTCGAGGTTTTCTTCGTCGGTATGTTGGGTAACATGGCGTTTAGCGTCGTTGCCGGGTTCCTTCCGTAGACCAACGTGTAGGGCGTCATCTGCGTCGTTTCTTGCACGGCCGTGTTGTATGCGAAGGTGACGTACGGAAGGATGGCATACGAGGTCTTGTGCTCGACGATGACGTACATGGCCAACATGTCGGCGATGGCCTTATTTAGGCGCTCGGTGAGGCCATTGGTCTGTGGGTGGTAGGCGGTGGTCCGGCCGTGGCTTCTCTGGCTGTATCTCAGAATCGCCTGAGTTAGGTCTGCAGTAGAGGCGGTACCTCTGTCCGTGATGAGGACCTCTGGGGCGCCTTGACGTAGGACGATGTTCTCAACGAAGAACTTGGCTACCTCTGCGGCATTGCCTTTGGGCAGGGCCCTTGTTTCTGCGTACCGGGTGAGGTAGTCGGTAGCTACGACGATCCATTTGTTTCCGCATGTCGACGTCGGAAACGGCCCCTGTATGTCCACAAAGTGGTGACCCGGACGTGATTCGCGGCACTGCCGAAGCATTGTAGAGCCATGCGACGCAACGAGACGCACCCCAACACGGAAGCTACTGGACGACCGATCACGACGTCTCTGCGGTCTCTTTCCGACTCCCACCTTACTGGGACCGCAAACCTTCGATCTGGTTCCTGCAAGCATAGTCACAATTCGTGGTTTCTGGCGTGCGCACGGAACAACTCAAGTTCCATCTCGTTGTTTCGGCGCTGTCACCTGCCCCTGCCGAAGAGGTGTCTGACCTGATTTCAGGACCGCCCTCCGCCACACCATACAATACTCTCAAGGCTGCTCTGTTGGAGCGAACGACGGTATCACAGCGTTCTCGCATCCATCAGTTGCTCTCAAATGGAGTATTGGGCGACCGCCGGTCAAGCCAGCTTCTTCGCCATATGCGTACACTGATGAGTAGCAGCACAACCGCCAAAGATGACAACTTGCTGTCGTAAAACTTGCTAAAATGGAAAACCTGCCTCTGTTACTTAGATGATATCGTTGTTTTAGGAGCTTGCTCGCCAAGCTTCTTATGCTCGCGCCTTGTCCGTTGTCACTGGCGTGTACACTAGTTCTCATTGGCCCTCCAAAGGCGCAGCTGCGCTCTCTCCGGTGATATCAATAATGCTCACTAGATGGCGCGCCGCCGCTCAAGGCGGCGCACACCACACTCGGAGCGTGCGCCAGTTAGATAGGTGACCGCAAGAGGGTCACGCCTCTCGTTTGGCGCTCGCGTTTGGTGTGCTTCCTTTCTCTTCGCTGGGAGCTCACTCAGTGAAGAGCCTTTGTTATAGCTCCGTTGCATGAACACCCCAGAAGCCAAGGCAGCACTGCGGCAGGCTCGCAACGCAGCAGCAGCTCGGGCTTGCCGCCAAGACCCTGCGGTGAGGGCCCGGGAGGTCGAAGCGAAGAGGGCTCGCCGTCAAGCAAACCCGGAGCTGCGAGCCAGCGAAGTAGAAGCGAAGAAGGCTCGCCGTCAAGCAAACTCGGAGCTGCGGGCCAGCGAAGCAGAAGAGAAGCGGGCGCGCCGTCAAGCGGACCCTGCGGTGAGAGGTCACGAAGAAGTAGCAGCACGGAAGCGGCGGGAAGAGAAACCCAAAGAAGTGCGGGCGCGGGATGCCGCGGCCATTCGACAAAAGCAGTCGCTACCTGTGGTTGGCGGCGCCAACGCGCGCTTCAAGTTGTATATATAACAACGTTGTCACGTCTATATATGATGGTAAAGGAATGTGTACGGAGGATTCGCGGGTTACCCAGTCGTCTCCGAGCAAGCTCCTCTAGCAATTCACTTTGTGGATAGGGTGGTGATTTTTAGGAGCGAAGCTCCTTAAGCCGTGGGTATGTACATGCATGTCTTTCGTGGTACGTGACCACCTAGTTCTATGAAGTGCAGTTTCGAGGAACCCACTAGGCTATAAATCATAATTTTAGGGGGCGAAGCGCACTTTCGTGGAACCCCCTACGCTATGCTTCCTAAAGCCGTGGGTCTGTACATGCATGTCTTTCGTGGTACGTGACCGCCTAGCGCTAAGAAGTGCACTTGCGAGTCTTACGAGTTGCGAGTTCTATGAAGTGCACTTGCGAGTCTTACGTCTTTCTTAATGATGTAATGGACGAACTTTCACGGGAGAGTTACGGTTTTACCGATGATCTCCCCTCTCGAGCTTCGCCCCACTCATCATCATTCATTCCGTGAATATGGCGTTTTTTCATCTACCTTGACCCAGCATCTTCAACGAATAAACGAGGTAAACGAGGTAACCTGGCCTTCAGATAAATACAAAAAAGTGCACATTCGCCAGGAGAAGTCTCAAAGTCCTCGATCACGTCGTTTCGAAAGGCGGCATCCAGCCAGACCCTGATAATATCCCAGCTGTACTACAGTTCCCTCGACCTTCCAACCAAAATACTTTGCGCAGCTTTCTTGGTCTCGCGTGCTACTTTCGCGGCTTTATACGCAACTTTGCTCGCATAGCGGCTCCCCGGAATAAGGTATTAGTCGATGGTGCTTCTTTCGCATGGTCCAACGACTGCGAGTTCGCCTTTGAAACCCTTAAAGAACGCCTGACTTCCGGAGCAGTGTTTCGCCACTTTGACGAGAGAGCGCCCGCTATACTCCACACTCACGCAAGCGCACAAGGCATCGGAGCAGTGCTTCTACAGCGTGATGCCGCCTCTAAAGAGCAGGTTGTGGCATACGCTAGCCGGAACGTGTTGACAGCGGAGCGCAACTACAAGATCACGGAGGAAGAGTGCTTGGCTATTGTCTGGTCGATACAGACATTTCGCCCATACCTCTACGGTAGAGGTGTGCGCCGCTGCGCCACCCCGCCGCCGCCGCCGCCTGTTTTTGGTCACGCCGCTTGCGCCGCCGCCAATGTCCCAAGAGAGATAACGCCGCCGCCGCCGCTGCGCAATGATTGCGGCGCGCCGCCGTTAGTCTGTTCTTTTATTTCGAATGGGGAATCTGAAAATAAAATACAGCACTTCGCCGGAGGAGGTCTTCTCGATGTGTCCACGTAATGAACTGTCCATCTCAGCGGCCGCTGAATAGCGGGAGCTCGGCGAGAAGCGCGCCCTCTGTTTCCGGTTCTTGTTCTGCAGCGCCATCGTGACATCACGAAGCTTTCAAACGCTCTCGACACAAATTATAGGGACGGAATGCGCTTCAATGCAACGAACGCCGCCCTCAGAGATCCGATTTTCGGTGCACGTATCTTTTGATCGTGCTAGCCATCGATTTAGGTTTAATGCGGCCGCTCGTCTAACGCAGCTGTAAGGTCGGTACGCGTTCCCTGCATCGTTCTCAAACATCTGGGACACATTCATATGCAAATTCAGACGTGAAAAGTTCCAGTTTTTATGCATTTCGTCCACTCTCTCCTTGCACTAGGAATGTGCTGGCCGGTTCGGTGCTGCGGCGAGGTCAAGAACGAGGTGACATCACGGCTCACCGCTTTTTCGAATCACCGAATGCGCTCTGCCGAAATGGACTGTGGACATCTCCTTTGGATGAACGCATCGAGAATAGCTCCCCAGAAGTTGTAGTATCTCTTTCTTCTCCAGAAATATCACGAGTATTGCCTGACATTACCGCTGCCGCGTCCTCCAGCCTTAAAGGGCGACGACCCAACTCGCTGGATAGCATATTATTCGAGTCTAGGACCAAGTACACTGTGCATAAATAAATAAAATAGATAAGTAATATATATATCTCGGTGCGTTAGTACACCTTTTCCTTTCATTCTTACTAGAGTAAATCGATAAATAAAGAGGTAAAAAGAATGACAAACTTAGAATATAGCTGAGCTAGTTGGTAGGTATTCATGTCAAGACATGACGGGGAAACACGGACATAAGAAAAAAAAAGTCACAGTTTCGCCGTAGCGGCAAAGCAATGAATGCGACAGCAATAAATTGGAATGTAACGCGAAGAACGGAAAGCAGCTCGAATTTGCCAGCGCGTCGCTCAAGCCCAAAGGACGCACGAAAAGAACGCACACAGGACGAGCGCGAACTATCATGCGTCACAGCTCGACAATGGAAGCGCACTGCTCAAACATAAAACAGGACGCTCGAAAAGGACGAACAGGTACACACAGGATGAGCGCGAACTAACTGTCCCAGTCATAGGCGTGCGCAGGATTGCCCATCAGGGGGGGCAAATGCTGATCGCAGCGCCCCCCCACCCTACTAAGTCAATGCATGGGGCAATGTTTGCGCCCCCTTCTTAGGTGATTAGGGGGGGCGGCCGCTCCCCCGGACCCCCCTTGTGCGCACGCTTATGGTCCCTGTTACATATTTCTGTTTGAACAATGGGCTCCTTCTGTTTGAACAGCGCGCTCCTTTCGCCAACGAGGCCGCTGCAGCGAGGGAAGCGACCTTCGTACGGTCTGTGACTTCAGCGCGGACATCGCGGGGAAAGCACAAGACATACAACCCCCCGCTCGCCCTGCCCACCCGCCAGCCGCCCCCTTCTTTCCTCCAGATAAGCGCACGAAGGCGACCACGCCCTGTAGGTCGAAGAGCAACGACGTTCGCAGGAACGGGGCGACGATCTTTAAAGCGCGCCGTTAGCAGGCTGAAAGACGGTGCTGTAGGTGGCCTAACCGTCTAACGCCACGCGCTGGAAAGCGGGAGGTCGCCCGTGCGATTCCGCTCGTCGGAAAGTTTTTATGAATTATTTTTCTTTGTGGCTTTGATATATATATATATATATATCGACATATACATATACGGTGCATGACGACGGCGGCGGCAAAAATCAGCCGAGGCTGTCCATATAATTGCTATCGCAATAAAAGTCGAGCGAGTGAGCAGCTATCTCTCACCTAGACCACTACTCGCACTTGATTGCTAGGTATGGCCTATTACACTGGAATGTGCAGATAAATATTTATTTCTACCTTTGGTTCCGCCGCTGTGTGATTTTTCAGTTGTTAGCGGCGTTTCTGGAGTGTTGACTACTCTCCTGTGTCCGTGTTCGCACGTCCTGTTTTTATAGAGGGCCCCTAACAGCCTCTGAAAATACAACAAAAAAACAAAAACAACGAGCGCGTTATTCTCTCTCGGCGTTTCTTGTCTTTTGGTGCACTTCGGGATGCCAGAACAGTGATTCACGTGACATCATCAGGGTAGATACTCTCGACTGGTCCATATACGAGAAATAACAGTTGTGCATTGTCTGCCATACTGCTCTGCTATGCAGCCGCCTAACGGCTCTTGCTTCTCCCGCACGATTATCGTGCGCGAATAACTGATTTCGCTCCATTTTGTGCGTTTGCGACAGTGCATGCAGAGATAACAGACTGTAGGCGACAAGCGCGAAATCATGATAGGTTCAACGCTTAGTGCTGATATTGTACTATGCGTGCTTTATGAAGAAATATGTGGCGAGGAGATGTCCTCTGTAAGAAAGCTATTGAAGGCGAGAACGAAACCAACGGAAAAGGCGCCGGATTATACGATTCTTCCAACGGACGCACCGTTTACAGTGGAGACGATGCAGCTTTCCAGGAAAAAAGGCGAGCCCGCTTCGACGGTTTTTTGCATATTTTTTATTGCGTTAGCAATTGTATGGGCACTCAGGACAGGTTTTCACCGTCGCCTTCATGTTCCGTATAAACTCTAAATCGATAACATCGCACCGCGCATTGTATATTCTACTCGCGAGTAAAAGCTCGCGAGCGTTGGCAAGGAACATGGCTAAAGCAGAGATGAAACAAGCTGGCCATCTCCGTCACACGGATTAACATCAACCCGCGTGCGAGGCCTGCCGCCGATTGCGCCTCAAGCAGAAGGAAACGCCCCGCCCGTCACTTGATGGGCGAAGGAGCAGGACGGGATGTCTGGGGAGAGGAACTGCGTAACTCGAGCAGCAACTGCGAACTTTGACTATAAGGGCGCGGCCAAAAGCGCTGGCTCGCGCGCTATTTCGGCAGACATCGCCCAGCGAACGGCTCGTATAGCTTCTACGCACTGTGAGCGTTGTGAGCGCTGGAATCACACTGCTTCGCGCTCGGACCACTGATACGACAAACTTACCGAAAACCGCTTCTCTGCCGTCTGCTGCCTTGTCAACGACATGACCCCGTGAAAATATAGTTGCTATGCAAACTATGGAAGATGACAAACGTCTCCAAACACACACCACAGCAAAAATACGCAAGTACCATGATACCACTGAATTGGAAGATTTTAATAGAGCTTACGCTTAATTGAATAGAGACTGAAACAGATTTTTAAAGACGATAGTCTTTCCTGGGATACTTAAAAGGAGAAATTTTGGTCTGTCTGTATTTCTGTTTTTCTGCACGTCACTCGATTCAGCCGCTAGGCCAAAGTTGAACCACTTGCCCAAGGGCCAGCCATCTTGAACGGCTGACCAGGTTCATACTTGTGTTCATTGTCGGTCAAAAAGCAAACATTACGCATATCTGAGGCGCAACATCACTAGGTAAGTATTAGGTGGTGTGTTCCTTTAATAGAAAATGCATAAATACGTAATTCTAAAGACCCTAGTTTCTTAAGCTGCGCTGAAAATGCGATTGCGCTGAAACTTGCCTTCCTCCGTGCCCTCTGCACGAGCTCATTGTTGTGTTTCGGTTTCGGTTCTGTATTGCACTGTACGAATGCCATGGGGCGCCGCTCTGATCAAAGATCATTTCATCGTAAGAGGCGTCCAGGTTTTTCACAAGCTGCACTATACCTCGCACTTCACTACACTTAGACCCCTCGTAGTCGCGATCACGAACGGATCCGATAACAAGTCCGGTCCAGCTGCTGGTGCTCACTGATCACAGTGATGATGACCTTGTTCAAGAACTGTCAAGAACCTCTCCTACACATACAACCAGGTTCGTGAAACGTGCGTGCGTTCTCCGTCATAACGGACAAGTATAAGCATAACTGTAACAACTGCAACTGTGACTAACGCACGTGCAGTGCGCCTGCTCGTGCCACTCGGCGGCGTGCCATATATCTAGAGAAACTTTCCTAAATGAAGCTTAGTTGTGAGTAACGCCTGTCCTGTGCATCTGTGTTCCTTCTTTGTCCTGCTCGGGTTCGCGCTATCCAGCATTGAAGAATATAAGCACTACATATCAGCTTACCGCGTCTGGTGAAGGCAACACCCATGTTGCTGTTGTCATCGTTACGCAAGTGTAAACAACTGGTTATATAATACATATGCAACTCTTCAACATATGAGTGCGTATACCACTTCCACATTTCTCTAGCGTCATTCCGTAACGTTTCGTTCAATGTGAAAAAAATACGCCACAGTCACCATCCCGCGCATGCTTCGCATAGCATCGATTGCGACGTACGTAGGATCTGCCGAATTTATATATATATATATATATATATATATATATATATATATATATATATATATATATATATATATATATATATATATTGTGAAAACCTTCGTACTACAATATAGGAAACAAAACAAATATTTATTTCACCCTGACAGTTTCGGCTGGAGGACCCGCCTTCTTCAGAGGATGTAAGGATGAGTATGTTTTTTTTTTCATTTACATCCTCTGAAGAAGGCTTGTCCTCCAGCCGAAAGTGTCAGGGTAAAATAAATATTTGTTTTTCACAAATTTTATTACGGTAGCCAGAAGAAGTTCTCTTTAGCCATATATATATATATATATGGTGTGTGCGTGTGTGTGTACGCGAGGGGTAGTACCAATCCTTCAGCATTTGGGTTAACGTTACGCCATGCTTGTCCCATATAAATTTCAGTAGATTTTCCAAGGCCAATGCAAGCAGATATGCGAGTGTGTTCTACTCACCTTTTCAGTGCCGTGAAGTCTCCAGAGATGTTGCTGACCAAAGTACATTTCTTCCATACACGCCTTTCTCATCTCTAACGCACTCAGTTAGACAGCCCCACACTAATAGCCAAGATGTACATGGCTTTGATGCCCGCATTTCTTCGCCTTCGGAGACATCGACCGAAAACCATTCGACGAATTGAAGCTTGATTCAAACGATGCATGCAAGATTAAATGATTTCGCAACATAACTCATTACAAAGCAAATTCCGCCTTTGTGCAGGAAAGTGCTGCACTTCGTTTAGTAACCTTCATGTTGTCTCCGCAAACAGTAGGCATTACTTTGAAGGTTTATCCCAAATCCAGGAATACAAAGATGAGCGTCTAACGGTATAGGTCTTGTCGACGTCCCAAATGCATTTTGGGATCGCCGCATCTAAGACAGCTCCTCCAAGGACTAGCAAGTTATATGGCGGTGAAATATTTGAAAAAAGTGAAACTTGAAAAATGAGAAGTGAAACTTCGTGTGCTTAATCCATGTAAGATTGTTTTTTCTATTATTTCACCGCCAAATAACTCGCTAGTCCTTGGAGGAGCTGTCTTAGATGATAATCACTGCAAAACTCTACCATTGGGTCGTACATATTGTTTTAAACCTAATCTAAAAACCAACAGACGTCTTAAGCTTGCCGTACAGTATCACCAGGCAAGCACCTAATAAAGAGCGCTCGGGTTGCATTTCCGACTGCTTGCTAGTATCAAGGAATCTAGTAAGCAACTTATCACTCCACATCCTGCCGGGCTTTTCGTTAAGTATTGTGTGGAGAAGAAACTGAGGCCTGTGATTTCGGAAAAGGAACGGTATTTCGTAATTATTCCAGACAGCATGTTTTCAGAACAAGCCATAACAGCCAAAAAAATATTTTAAGACGGTAAAACATAAACCATCGTTAGTTAGGCAATGCGCTGTAGATCTTTTGTTAAGACATAATCTTGAGAGGGTAGCGTGTAATGTCAAGAAGGCTAAATTAGTCACCTTAGACAGACAGACAGACAGACAGACAGACAGACAGACAGACAGACAGACAGACAGACAGACAGACAGACAGACAGACAGACAGACAGACAGACATACAGACAGACAGACAGACAGACAGACAGACAGACAATGAACTTTATTTGATCCTGAGGAGCTTTCGCGGGAACCTCTATCGGGGACCCGCGGTGGCCGCTGGCCGCGTCCAAGTCGGGGCTGGAACACCGTGATGTTCCGCCCTTTCTTGGGCCCTCTGGATTGCCTGGATTTGTGCCTGGAGCGATGGGCTCCGGAGTGCCTCTTCCCAGTCGGCTTCGCTGGATAGAGGGCCGTTAGGTAACGCGGGGCATTGCCAAAGCATGTGCGCAAAAGAACAATAACTCTCATTACAGTCCGGGCAGATTGAGTCAACGTCTTAGAATTGTTTCTTTTTTTTGCAGCGGAAACACATAAGAAGGAGATTTATTTTTCGAGTTTTAGAAAAAGGCGCCTGGAAAATAGCTGTTTCTAATTACTTGCAAAACTGCTTAACCTCACTCTGTCAGACCTTTTTCGTATGCGTAATTCTCAGGCGCCTGTTCATTTTCTTTCAGAGGAGAACCCTGGAGTCGTAAAGCTTTCAGCATGGATATCGAAGACCTTTATTACTGCTTGCTGCATGAAGGTTTACTGAAATGTAATAAAGATTGTATTACTGAACAAGCGCACTAAACGGTTTTCACTTATAAGTGTGGTGTGTCTAATGAGGCTTTTCTAGAAATACTTTCCATGTATTTAATGTCGACGGTGGTAGGTTGGAAGGAAGGCGTTTATGCGCAGAAAGCAGGAATTTACATTGCTTTTAAGGTTGATCTGATTCTTAGTCATTTACACCTTAGCAAGATCGACATATGCTTAGAGGACGCCTTAGGTAATTGTATTATTAAGGTTTTTCAGTATGTGGACGATTACTTGATTTTCTGTAGTGGTGATGACTTTGCATCGGTGGTTACATCCGTGAGCGAACAACTTGAATTCAACGGAAGAGGGCTTAACTTCACTAAAGAATTGCCTCAGAATGATGGAGTAGAATATTTAGATAGTTTCATAACATTTCAGAAGAACCACGTTTGCTGGCAATATTTTCCTGTATCTTCAAAACCGCTGCTAAACTTCTCGTCGAAACACTCTAAGATTGTAAAAAAAACGTTATAGCCATGTCATGCCTTAAAGGGACACTAAAGAGAAACAATGACTTGGTTTAGATTGATAAAGTGTGCTCTCTTGTGCAGTTTATTTCACCACCATAGGTTTATTATCAGAGGAGAAAACCAAGTTCAAAGTTTCATTTTTAAACTTCGCGCCGAACTTTGTAATTCGTGACGTAAAAGACTTCAAAGTGCATTTAACGTATTTTGGCGCCACTGGCTCGACGAAATTTCCACAAACTCGTTATGTCAAGTCTCTGGCCCCCTCAGAGGGCAATGTGCTTCGATTTAACCGATTAGGAACTACGTAGGCCCAAGCAGGCGCCGTCAAAAATATGTGACGTCACGGCAAATGGTGCGGGAATTCCAAGGCGGCGTCGCCACCTGTATTTTCTTTCTGCGCGTTTTCTCGCTTATTAAGCGTCTTCGCGCAGAAAGCGTGGTGTTCTTGGTATCGTGGAAGGCTGCTGTACTAATGCGAGAAAAATTGTTTTGCTGTTTAGTGTCCCTTTAAGTCTTCTCTTTCTAAGTTGTGTGATCACAAAATGAGTACCAGCTTTAATGCACAGGTCAGGCGTCTTTTAGGTGAGGTTATCCTGACGTGGCAGTGGCAACTGTCGCTCAACGACATGGCAACGCATGGCTGCAGAAAGCAATAGGAAGAAGCGTGTCGTCGGTATTCCTTATATTCATGACGTATCTCACAGGCTAAAAAAAGTGGGGCTGAGAGATATTGGCAGTGTTTCATTGAGTTCTTCCGGGAACCAGAGAGGCCAGCCAGTACTTCGTCGAAACGACGACAGGGCCAACAGACATCAATGAAGACTGTGGCCCTCCTCCCCGTCCTCAACCACCTTAATACCTATTCCCTAAATTTCAGCAGCAAGGCCTACTTAAGGCAGATATATCTGCCTACTTAAGGTAGAATAAAGACGTATTAAAAAAAGAAAGTGCGGGGCACGTACGGCGTTAATGTTGTTTTTACGGCTGACAATAAGCTAGGTAAGATATCTGCCGCCATGCAGAGAAAGAATGAGCGGGTGATAAACAAGAAGCGGAATGTCATTTGTTTCGTGAACAACAAATGAACTGATTGCCGTCTTATAAGATTCCGCTCAGCTGCGGCCGGTTCTACGTAGGACAGACGGGCCGCTGCGTTAACCAGAGATTATTGGAACATAAGAGATCGCTAACCGCACCCTTACCATCTAATCCGTCTTTACATTGCGGAGAGTGTAAGTTCACGCCGAAATTCGATGAATAGGCGATTTTGTACCGTCACCGGATGGAGGAAACGCATTTAGTAGTTGAGGCCTGGCATATCGATAAAAGTGGTAGCGCATGCGTGAGTCAACCTTCGATTAACCTGCATAAGGACACAATCGAGTGTGTACATATTTATCTCTCTCATGTAGTCCATGCGCGTGCCGGATTGATAGGTTCGCATTTTGCAAGGGCATGCGCAGATAAGTTCTCGTGCCTTCTTTGTTTCTTTTTTTCCGCCACTGTGGGCCTTTGAAGTTGAGAGTCGGCGTTTTTGGTGTCTTGACTTCTCTCTTGTGCCCGTGTTTGCACGTCCTGCCTCTTAAACATGAATACCCACCGACTAGCTCAGCTATCTGTCACTCGAAATTTATATGTTTTGGCGCCAAAAGGCAAATACTTTTCATGAAATTTTCACGCCGTGATTTTTTTTACTTTGCGTGCTGCTTAACATTATTCTGCAGTGGAGCTGCGAGCATACTGTAGGAGACGGTTTGACGTGCGTCGCCTACATGAAGAACTACATGCACAACAAAACAGGTGAAGTATCAATTCTGACAAAAGTCACTGTTGTATGAAAACAGACTCCATTAAGTATTTATTGTGAATCCCAGGAACACTCGCGAGACCTAAATTACAACAGGCTTGGTGTACCGCGGAAATTTTACAAAGCAAAGGGAAGTAATAGCACGCCTAAACTTCATACAGGATCCAATAATAATATTAATAATAATATCTGAGGTTTTACGGTCACAAACCTCGATATCATCATGAGGCACGCCGCACTGGAGGGCTTTAGAAGTTTCGACCACCTGGTGTACTTTAACATGCACTGAAATAGCACAGTACACGAGCATCTAGTATTTCGCCTCCATCGTAATTCGACCGCCACGGCCGGGATCAAATACACAATTTTCGGGTCGGCAGCCGAGCACCGTAACCACTATACCACTGAGGCGGACCATACAGGATATCTATATTTGAATGCTCAAGACCGAACGGTCGATAAACGAATGCCTCAATAATATTCCAGCGCTTGTAAACGGGCACACAAGCAATGTCCCGAACTGATACGCATCGCACTACTGTGTTCGTGTGCCTCGGAAATGCCCCGTTTATATTTGCTCCGTACCACTCACAGTACTTTCAAAACACTGGTAGAGGAACGTGTACATGCACAGAGGGAGTTCATAAGTGTGCATCTGTGGTCAGGAGTGTGAAGCAACACACGCTTTCCACTAACGCACCGAGACAGATGTGGGCGACAAAAGCTACAGCTATACACAAGACGCTCGGGAATGGCAGCAGACCACGCTGCTGGCGTGCATCACTTTCTCCGGCTCCTTCAATATTACCCTACAAGAGCACCTTGACCTGTGTGAAAGTAACACATAAAAAATTGGAGGGATTCAAGCAACGGCAAAAAAGAAAGTATCGTCGTAAGGGACTTGCGCTAATTCTATGCACAACATGCTTCGTTTAAGTCGGATGTACATGAAGCGTGGCGCGTTTATTGCTGTCATGTTGCCATCAGCTCTTCACACCAGCTTTAGTATCTGAACACTTCGCAACAAGTCTAGCCTACTGTTTGTAGAAATAAACAGAACACATAACGGATACGTGAAATTTGAAAAGGAATCACTCTGTCAAACACAAATTGCGTTCAGTAACCATTATGCATTACTCACAGTCTACGCTACTCGTTCGTGCTATAATCTATATTATCATTCTCCCCTGATAATTGTTAGTGATATGTTGGTCTTCCTTAAATGTAAACCTGCGCGGTCCACACTCCGGCGGTGGTCTTAAATCCACAGGTTTGTGTGAGTGCAAGATTGCCTTAGAGAGCTGCTGTTTCTTCGCACGTTCAGAAGGAAATTTATCCTTCTGGTAAACAGCACGGAGCAGGGCCACGAGCACGACCCCGAAATGAGCAGCCCTGAACGGCGTCGACATTTGTCAGGCATAGCGATCTATTCTTGCACACCTTGCCACGGCGCAAAACTAGTACGGATTCCATTTTGGAGCTTATTCCAGCACCTGAAAAAAAAAAAACAGATATTCCTGCTGAGTAGATGCACAACACCAGATAACCGCTCATACATTTGTGTTTGTCAAAACGGCCAACTTTTCCATGTTCAGCATTATTCAGCACCACTTTCCAGCAACCACTGCGTCGCGCGGTCTGAGTTCCACACTGTAGTAGGCTCTTCAAAGACGGCGCCTATATTTTGGGTGCTACACATCTGTTCTCCGTCACCCCCTGAGAAGTTATGACAACCACGCAATCCTTGGCCTTGTCACGTGGGTTGGCGCAGGCTCGCCCACTATCTCTGTCCGCTGAGCGCCGAAGCCTGGACCAGAAGGACCCAGTGAAGCCTCTCGAACTGACTGCGCAGTTTGACGAGTCGCTGGCTCTGCGCCCACTGCTGGGCTCCTCGGGCACGTTGAGCAAGCAAGCACGTGCAGGTGCGCTCTTCTTACCGTTGGCATCAAGAGGACCCGATGAATTTGAACGTGCCGAGCGCACAGAGCTCAAGCGGCGGCTGGTCGCCGGCGTATGGTCGTCCGATTGATTAAGACCGGTTCCAGTGTACTGGTAAACCGATTGGAGGCGCACGAACCGACCCTCAGCGCAAGGGCAGAAAATTTGCAGGAAGGTGCGCCGGTACTTCTGACTGAGGAGGCAGTAAAGTATGAAATTTCCGGCCGCATTGAGCGACATAAGAAAATTAAAGATATTTCCCAGAATAAAGACGAGCTTCTCCTGCTCGCTGCCTTCCTTCGGGGTCTTGATAGAAGTGTAGAGCAGCGTCACGGCTGTGGGAAGCTGGCAGACGAAGAACAAGATGACTACCGCAATGAGCATGACAGTGATCTTGTTCTCCTGGTTGTCGCGGCTGGAGTCTGTTCTCTGAGTCATTTTAGAACGCTGCCTCCTCGAGATGTGCACGGAGCGCACGAGAAATGCATTGAACACGGCCAGTAGACAGAATGGCACCAGAGTAAACAGCACCACCGTGAGCCAGTAGTATATCGTTTTGTACAGTTCGTTTCGCCCAAACTCAGAATAGCTAAGGCTGACTTTGGTCATATTGGTGACCGGGTCATTCTCCTCGACCACAGCGTATTCGAACGGCGTCGGTAGAGTGAGCGCAAAGCAGAAAACGACAACCCCTATTACAGCCTTTCTAGCCCGTGACTCGGTGCAGAGCGCCTTGCCCTTGATAGGGTGACAGACAGCGATGTAGCGCTCGACCGTGAACGTTGCGGTGATCCACACGGATGTGTTGCTGCACGTGTCAGTCAGGAGAATGAGAAAAGGAAAGCAGCGAAAATAGACGAACAACCCTTTTTCCTGAATAAACTCGTAGTGCTTGAGTGAGAGCGCGAAACCCCCCAGCAGGTAGAGCATATCGACGATGGCGAGCGCAGCTAAGTAGTTGTTCGTGGAGGAGCGCATCCGCCGTCTAGTCATGATGACGATCGTCACCGAGTTTCCAATGACACCAATCAGCGTTATGATGGGCACGAGTACGCGCTGTATCCAAAAGCGGCTGCTTTCCAAGAGCGCGTCGTATGAAGACTCCTCAGAAACTGTGTCTGCTATGGGTGAAGTGTCAAACAATTCACGAGAATCACATCCAGCGCACGCGGGGTCCGAACTCGCATTTCCATCCGGCGGGTAGAGGTAGACTTGACCTTGCGTGCACATCCATGCAGGCGCCATGCCTGCTAAGGTGCAGTTACCAAGATAGTCCATCTTCCCTTGTCACTCTCAAACAATGGGCATCCTGCGAGAAATAAACAGCGAAAATCAGTAGTTTTCAAAGTTTCTGCTGTATAATGGACAGCACTATTACTATACCTACTTAGCATTAAGTTTATAACTAAATATGTTTTGGCCCAATACACCGCCAGGACGTCACGCAATACGCAAGCGTATACGTGAAACAAGGAACACACCTCGCAGTGTATGCATCTCGTGATCGTCGCGCTGTCGCCAGGCACCCACCAATATCTTTCGAAACGACAGACTAATGGGATAGCTTGTAGAACTCTGAAAAGTGTGCAGAGAATCACATGGACGGCAAAATACTGATGTGTCCGTCTTTCGCCACCTATGGGATTCTTTGCGCTACGGCTTGAATTATGAAGTTTTCTTCGGAACAGCTCGAGTGCAATACATCTTTTTTGGGAATTCGGGCCCACATTTTCAGAAATGAACGAAGGGAATAGTATGTGAGATAATCAGAACATCAATGCACACGACGGCAAGCTCACGCATAATAACGACGTGTTGATGAGTAAAGGCTAACCGACAATCTCTGCCATCGTAAGTAATGCCGCTACGGCTCTTGAAATTTCGTTTCACAATTTCTCCACTAGGCATAACAAATCCAAACGGGCTTCGATGTCACCTTATCATAATTTACTTTCGTTCGATACCCATCGACCTCTCCTCTCATCAGAAAATGCTTATTTCTTCTTGTATGGCAATGCTTACAGCTTTTGAATTGCGCAGCGACTTTAACGTGATAGCGTTAAATAGCCCGTCCTTTACGAATTCCAGTGTCAGCGGGCCGGGCAGGCAAGTCTTGTAGCTTGTCATTTTGTGCTCTGTAACACATAGCGAAAGCAAATGTCTGGCAAGGGGGTACGTGCCCCGTGTGTCATACGTTTTCTATGCCACTGGCGACATTGGTTATGAGGGCGAAATCACCGTGGTCCGTGAGCGAACAATGTCAATGGATGCAAATAAGGAAAGCAGGGAATCGAGCCGGTGTCGAACCCAGCTAGGTTTTTCTGCGTGGCGCTCAGGTGTTATAGCACAGGACCACGCCAGTTTTTAAGAGCGCAGCACATTAGGGCGCGTGGCTGTCGTATGCTGTCGTATGCTGCCATCGCATGATGTCGTAGCTTGGCGTAACGCTTGCAAAACCACGAATAGCATAGCCATCTGTAGCATATCGAGCGCGCGCTCGCGCCAAAGGGAAGCCTTCTTCCTCTTATTCTTCGAGCGTATTGTTGATAAGTGCGGGGCACTTTTGGAACCCGGCAAAACCACGTAGACAAAGAGAAGAGGAAGCAAGTGAGAAATACAAAGAGAGAGAAAGAAAGGGAAAAAAAGGTGGTTGATCCCTCCGTCACAGGAATCGGAATACCACGAAAGTAAAGCGTGTCCTTACAGAATTAACTGAATGTTTACTGTACATTTTAAATGCGAAGCATTTCTTAGCGAACCTCAGGCACTTTGGGCGTTTCTATCTACGTATCTATCTATCTATCTATCTATCTATCTATCTAGCCGCCTACGTCTGGGCGCTCTCCTGGTCGTCTCCATAACTTGTAATATACCAAAACTGGCACAGCAGAGGATCAGTGTATGACGAACACGATTCACTGATGATGACATGAATAACGCAAAATACCTGTCGCGTACGTCATGAAACCCTTTCTCTCAGTCACGTGTGGCACATACCCGTAAACCAGAATTAATGTTATGCGGGTATGTGCCACAGGTGATACAGAGTCTCAAGCAACACAGTAACCGCGAACACACACATTGACACGGAAGGAAAGTGATAATAATAGTAATAATTGTTAAGGTTTTATATCCGAAAACCCAGATATGATATGAGAGACGCCGTAGCGAAGGGCTCCGGAAATTTTGACCACCGGGTATTCTTTAACGTGTACCGACATCGCACAGAACACGGGCATCTAGCATTTTGCCTCCATCGAAATGTGACCGCCGTGGCCGGTATCGAACCCGCGACCTTCGGGTCAGCAGCCAAGCACCTTAACCGCTACACCACAGCGGCGGACACAAGAAAAGTGAGGAAACTGAACACAGAACACCCTGGAAGACGCTCAACTACTATCCACTCGTCCACGTGGTCCGCAACGTGGTTCACGTGGATTACTCAAAAACCGGCGTCAGTGCTTCCTACAATAAATCTGCTGAAAGAACCAAGCCTCTCATCATTACGGTGACTTCAACACTGATTTATCACGACCCAACAACGCTTGGTCCTTAGAGTGCGTGAAAGACGGATTGGATGTGGAGAGAGCATCAAAAGACCTCGCTGCCACGTTCACGATAGGAGGCATCATAGATCATTTCATCGTAAGAGGCATCCACGATTTCCACCAGCTGCACTATACCTCGTACTTCACTACACTTGCCTCCTCATAGCCGCGATTACGAACGGATCCGGTTAACAAGTCCGGTCCAGCTGCTGGTGCACACTGGTCACGGTGACGATGACCTTGTTCAAGAACTGTCAAGAACCCCTTCTACACATACACACGGGTTCGTGAAACGTGCGTGCGTTCTCCGTAATAAAGGACAAGTATAAGCATAACAACTGTAACTGTGACTGTAACCTACGTGCAGTGCGCCTGCGCGAGCCACTCGGCTGTGTATATATCTAGAGAAAGTTGCCTGAATAATGCTAAGTTGCGAGTAACGCCTGTCCTGTGCATCTGTGTTCCTTCTATGTCCTGTTCGGATTCGCGCTATCCAGTATTGAAAAATATAAGCACTACATATCAGCTTGCCGCGTCTGGTGTTGGTAACAACCATGTTGCTGTTGCCATCGTTACACAACTGTAAACAACTGGTTATATAATAGATGTGCGACTCTTCAACATATGAGTGTGCGTATAGCACTTCCATATTTCTCTAGCGTCATTCCATAACGTTCCGCTCAATGTGAAAAATTACTGTACAGTCACCATTCCGCGCATGCTTCGCATAACATCGATTCCCACGGTACGTGAGATCTGCCAACTTTTATATAAGAAAGTTTGTACAATGTATATTGATGTCTGGCAGCTATAGCACCGTTTAACGTGGATGCACCCACTTTGATGATTGGTGGTACATCTCCATCCCGACGACTAATGTCCATCTTAAATGAATAAGCAAACCCTTGTGGTAGCTGTAGGAGTTAACGGTGCAAGCGTAATCGGAGAACGAGGTGTGATATCCAGAAGAGCGTCGCATATTGGACGCAGAAGTTGGTCGCCATCCCGCCGCATGTTAAAATGTGATTGAACACCACGGCCGGACCAGAAGGAAACGCAAAGCGCGTCGTGCCGCCCCGGTAGACCAGCCGCGATTTTTCTCGGCGCGAGCGCGTGAGCGGGGAACGCGGTGTTACAGCCAGGTGAGGCAGGTTCGCCTAGCAGAGCTATTTTTGGTTTGGAGTAGCGTGACGCTGAGCGAGGCCGACGCTTTTACGACGCTTGGGCTGAGATCGCCACCTCGCGGTGTGTTAAGGCATTGACAAAATTGACTTCTATTGAAAACGCGCCGAATGAGGCGGACGTGTGACGCGTTGCAGGTGCTAATGGCGGAGGCCACAGTGATGACGAATTATTTCACTTTACCGCTCCCAGAGGGCAACACCACCCCGCCGATCGGGAGAGTGGTAGATATAAAAGGCGCATTTGTAAAGCATCTAGAGTCCTGCATAAATCCCCACAAACACGGGCGTACAGAGAAATCTGAGGAAACAATCAAGTCAGGTAAAGCATTAGCAAACGTAATCTGCAAGAATGATAGAATAATGGGATGGGAACCGTCGCGAAAAAAGTAGAACCGTGAAACAATTTGCCATAGATATAAATGAACTAAACCCAGCCTGAATAGGTTGTCCCGTCTCATTGGTTCAAACGTCGAAGACCACACGAAAATTGCGAAAGTCCGATGAAAGCGATGTATGTAAGATCGAGCGCGATGAATAAGTTGCAATACATAGTATAGCTTTGTAGCTAAAAATGTATTGCAACGCTTCAGCTCTCCAATAGATGGAAAGGCGATGTGGAACATAAGTTTTCATTGCTGTTCGGTTTTCCGTAGAATATCTATACACAGTATCACGCAAGAGATTTGTTATCCATGCTTTTTCCACCTCCACTTTACCGCTCATAATATTGTGGCCTTCGAGGACAAAATATAGGACCGTATGTGCCGGTGAAATCATGGTTGCAGAGGAAAGGTATTTTTGTTTCTTCAGTTAACTTTCGTCTCTGCGATGTACCAGAGGCAGTAGAACACTGTTTTATTAGCTGCAAAGATGCCATTCTATTTTGGGACATCCTTCAACGAACTGTTCTAAAATATTTTAACATTAACTCACATACTATACGTTACCTTCTCCCAACGTCTCTTTATGAAGTGCCCTTGGACATGTTTTTCCTTATGGGACTGCACAGTGTGTGGAAAACGCGCATGCAAGACCGTAATGCAGAACTAACCACCGCTTCAAGTAAGCATTTCATGCGTATGGCTCTCCATGTAAAGGACATTTACGAAGAACTTGACATCAGACCAGACTGGCACCCCTTCTTGATGAGGTGTTCATCCTTACCAGCCTCCACGTATGACAAGCTTTCAAGAACTTTTCCTGTTTCTCTGGACTTGCACAGTATATATGCATGTAAGCCTTTGAATGCTTGTGCAGTGCTTGCGCGATTATTGTCGCTAAGTGAATGCATCACTACGTCATAGCTTTTGTGATAATTTCAAATACGCATTATAATAAATACCATGAAAAAAAACCGTGGCGCCGTGGATAGCGTGCCCGGCATCTGTTGTTGCGGACCAATCGGTCGTGGGTTCGATGCCCGTTGACGGAACTTTTTTTCTTTGCCATCTGATCGCGTAAATTTTTTCGACGTCATTTCCGTGACGGAAATACGTCACTGAAGTCTTGGTGGACCCCGGTATAAAACACTTTCGTGTTATAAAATAGGAAGAATAATAGAGAGAGCAACAAAGAGAAAGAAATAGATAAAGAGAGAGGAAGAAATAAATAGAAATAAAGATAGGAAAGAGACGGAAAAAACGGAGAAATCGAAAACGAAAGAAAGCGAGGAGGAAAGAAAGCGGAAGGCGAAGAGAAAGAAAGAAGGCTGCTTAGCTCCGCATTCACTGCGGGCTTGGCACCTCTAATGCGAAGCTGCCTTAAGTTTTTTAATGTTGCTCGACTAAAAGTAAAAATAGCCAAATAATCATACCACGTACTCATTTCATGTGAGTTAGAGCATCAAATGAAAATATCATATCTTCATGGCCTTCAGACGTCTTACTATAACCTTGCGCACTCCGACAAAAATTGCCGCAGAAAACTCATGTACAGAAGCTTAATGAACATCAATAGGTATTGAAGCCTTGGAAGGTAAAAGCAACATTAATTGTACGGTTTAACTGTATTGTAGTAATTACAATATAAATGTCAAGAAAGTAAAGTGGACGAAAAGACAACTTGCTGCCGGCAGAGACGGAACCTGCAACCATCTGATAACACGCCCGACACGCCCGAGTTGAGCTTCGGTGGCGGTAGTCCCCTCGTCCTCTTTATTTGGTATTTATGTACATGGAAACCTGCGAGTGCTAGCCAGCGCCGCTCGTAGCCATGACGGCAAGTGTCAAACACTTCTTTTTGCCAGCTGGCGTCACGTAGCACGTGATATTTTACAACGAGCGGATAGCTGGTCCGCTGAATGATAACAAGGCCTACTGATCAGCTGCTGCTTGTATAGCCACAGTTGCACGGTAAGGTGCAACTGTGGCTATACAAGCAGGTGTAAAGGTAAGGTAAATGTGAGCACTAAATGTTAGTCTATTGAGGTGATCTGGGGCGTCTAAGAGTTACCGTGTAGGAGTAACTGCATGAGGACTAACTGTTCGACACGGTTCCGTTACTCCTAAAACGGATTAATGGTTGTGGCAGCCGCATTAGCCCCAAAATGGATGAACGACGCACCCTCTTGGCACCCTTTTGCCTTATAGTCTATGCTATGCTCTGCTGGCGCGCCTGGATAGCCGAGTGGTCATGACGCTCGCCTTCGGATCGTGGCGACAGGGGTTTGAGTCCCGCCTCACTCCCTCTCTGAACACGACATACATCGACTATAACAGCCCTGCTGCAACGCTCCTATAGCTCGTATGTGCCACAGAAAGCGGGAAAATCCCACTACTCGCCACACTGGTCCACTATACATTAACAAGGGAACACGGACGGCAAACACAGATTAAGGTTTCTGTACAGCCGTACCCAATAACTGAGGCATACTTAAACGAACCGTCGGGATTAAACCAGTGACAAACACCGTTTCAGCTTCTCTTGTTGACCATCAGTACAGAGCGCTTGGGCGGTGATTGAGCGCGTGCCGGTTTTACCCGTTCCGCATCGTATGATGCATACGCTTTCAACAACATAACAGTTCCCAGGGAGATATGTCGGAGTTATAGAGTGGGAGTTATGTTCGCACGCAACATGCAGTGGTCGCATCATATAAATTACATTATGCTATCATTCTTACATCAGCCGAATCTGCATGCGGCAGCCGCCCGTGCGCCTTGTGCCACCTTTTTCTTATTTTTCTCGTCTCCCTTTTCTTTATATTTCCGAGACAGGAAAAAAAATTACAGCATATCCACGGGTGAATGATGAAGAGCTTGGGCGAAGCTCCTGAAGCAATCATGGTCTCGGGATTTGCTTCTCGTTGAGCCCGTTTCGCAGCGGCGTCCTTGGCGCGCACCGTCACGGGATCCGCCTGGCTGCCGCCGAGCGAGCGCCCGCCGCTGCGCATCGTCCATGCTCCGCCAACGATCCGACACGTACGGCGACGATCCAGGAGAATGAGAGAGGCGCTCGCTCCCCGCGCATTCCCGCGCAGCAACCAATCGGAGAGCAGCGGCACTTCCAGCGCCATCTAGTGTCGATTCACACAAGCGCCATATTGCACAGAATTCTATTGGCCCAACGCCATCTAGGAAATGAGACGAGAAATGGTGATGACGACAAAGATTGTGTACAGCGCCATCTAGAATATCGATCCTGAACTGCAGGTTGTATGTACTTCTATGAGACAGCGCCATCTATTGCATCATACGGGAGATCCGTTTACGCCGGACAACGGAGACGTGACAAGTTTAGACTAAGAGGAGCTACGCCCCTAAAACTACGAATTATGCCTGGAGGCGCTGTCTGATTCACTTCCAGATGCAGAGGCGCTTCGCTCGGCTTGGCTACAGTGGCGACGAGTGCGGAAGTGAAAGAGGAGAAGGATCCTGCAGGACCTGACAACCGCCCGGAACCAACGCCAGCCATGACCCATCATCTACCAGGCTTCGATGATACGAGAGATAAGTGGCAGCCATTCCTTGTAAAAATCGAGGCTTACTTTGAAGCTATAGTATCACCGAAGATGCGTAGAAAAGAGCCTTCCTTGTTGCCGCGCTCGGAACTTCGGCAATTGAAGTCTTATGTGGAAAGTTTGCGCCCATAGCACCAAGTTCTTTAGTGCTACTGTAGAGAAGCATTGGAACGGTGTAATGGGCCGTCCTCTCCAGCGCCTTCTAGTGGGTCGCCCTCTTCGCCTCTTCTCGGAGAGCACGCCTCTCGTGCTCGTGCTCGTGAGAGTCTGCGCTCCGTTGTGACTGTTGTGCATCGTCACCGTCAATCCAGCCGTCAATAAACGCCTTTACAAAGTGGTGGAGAGTGCTGTACCGTCACCACAACTTCGGTCTCCATTCGATGCCCGTGGAGCTCCGATCCCGTACCGTGCCATCTACCATGCCGCAAGACGCCGCTCTTCAAACGCCGCCCCCTGCCCCGACCGCTTGTCCCGGTGTCCCCCGTATCCGCGACCCTCCTGTTTTCACCGGCGCGGATGGCGCTGACGTGGAGGACTGGCTCGCGATTTACAAACGGGTGAGTGTTCCCAATAAATGGGACGAAGCAGGCAAGCTGAACAACTTGGTTTTCTACCTCGCGGGTGTGGCAGGCATGTGGTACAACAACCATGCATCCGATTTCCTGACGTGGTCCGATTTCAAGACCGCCATCGTCAACGTGTTTGGCCGCCCTGCCGTTCGTAAGCTTCAAGCCGAACAGCGCATACGTGAACGAGCTCAGCAGGCAGGGGAATCGTTCACGAGCTACATCGAAGACATCCTTGACCTGTGCAAGAAAGCCGACGCGAGCATGTCGGAGTCTGACAGAATCAGGAATGTTCTGAAAGGCATCGACGACGATGCCTTCACCATGCTGCCGGCCAAAAACCCTCGCACAGTGGCAGAAGTCATTACCCCGTGACAAAGCTACGAGGAGCTGCGCCGGCAGCGCTTGATGACCGTCGACCGCCATCACGCGATGCTCATCTCGCAGGCTTGTCGGCAATTCCTGACCACTCCACCTTGCTCGCCGAAATCAAGTCGTTCGTGCGTGAGGAAATTGCCCGCCAGGTCTCTCTACTGGCTTTCACTCCACCGCAGCATGTTGACCAGCCGCCAACTACACTTCTGCCTCCTCTCCGCCGAGCGATTCTGCAAGAAATCGCGGAGGTCATTCCCGAATACCACCAGCCGCCTCTAGTGCCTGCACCACTAAGCTACGCGCAAGCTGTCGCCAGGCCGCCTCAGCGATTCCTGTCGCTGGCCCGCGGAGTTACGCCGAAGCCGTCGTCGGACCACAGGCCTTCGACGCGGCTGTGCCGCCTACATACGTCCACGTCGTCCCCAGGCCCCGACTGCTGCCCACAATGCACTCATATCAGCAGCCGCCTCGTCCATCCCGTTCTGCGACATGGATGGGACCCGCGAACAGCTGGCGCACTTCCGACAACCGCCCCATTTGCTTTGCGTGCGGCTGCGCCGGTCACGTCGCACGCTACTGCAATCGCGTGCAGCCGCCTCGGGTCGCATCAACCCTGACCAGCTCATCAAGCAGCCCTTATTATGACCAAGCGCCGCCTATGTCACCGACGTCCCGCCCCGCACATCTACCCGCCGTTCACCGTCTCCACGACGTCGCTCACTGTCGCCGATGCGGCCACGTTCGGGCTCACGCGACCAGGAAAAACTAGTCGTCGCAGTCCACGAGGCAAGGGCTGCGACGCTATCGAACTGCGAAAGCCCTCAGCGAAGCCCCTCGAACGTGATTGACGTAGTTTGTGGACAGTGTTCGCGCATCTGCCCTTATCGACACTGGAGCCGCCGTATCCCGTTATGGACGCCAAGTTTAGCCGATTACTGCGAAAAGTGACGACGCCGCTTTCCGGGCTCTCCCTCCGTACAGCCAGCGCCCAAAGTATTCACCCAACAGCGGTGTGCACAGCTCGCGTCATTATTCAGGATGCTCTGTACGCCGTCGAATTGATCATAATTCCTGCTTGCTCTCACGACGTCATCCTAGGATGGGATTTTCTCTCCCGCCACGACGCCGTCATTCATTGCGCACCAGCCGAAATAGAGCTGTCACCATTCTCTGAATTGGCGCCGGCAGACAGTCCATCGGCTGCGGGCAAGGTACTTGTCAAAGACGACACCAAGGTGCCTGCAAACTCGTCGACGGCGGTGTCAGTGTACTGCGCCAGTCTCTCCGACACCGTTGCACTTCTCTCGCCATCTGACCGTGTTTGCACGAAGGAAAGGCATGCTGGTGCCTTTCGCGACCGTGCAAGTCACTCAGGGCAGTACGTCAATTTTTGTTATCAACCCATCTCCGTACAGTGTTACATGTTGGTCCGAGGGGAATGTCTCGGCAGCGTGGAACCCCTCGAAGACGCACAAGTTATGGACGAACCAGATGAAATGCACTGCCACAGTTCCAGTACGCTCGGCGCTCTTTCGACGTCTGGTTCATCACCCGCTGATGTCTTTGGTTCCTCCATTGCTGACGACCTTGCACCGGTCCAGCGCTCCCAGCTTCTGGGCCTGTTGGACGAATTTCGCTCTTCTTTCGATGTCGCTCAAACTTTCTCTCGGCCGCACTTCCGCCGTTACGCATCGCATCGACACTGGCGCCCAGCCGCCACTGCGGCAACGTCCATATCGCGTATCTCCCACAGAACGCCGTGTAATCAACGAGCAAGTCGACGAGCATGCTCGACGCGATGTTATTCGACCTTCTAACAGCCCCTGGGCGTCTCCTGTCGTTCTTGTTGCGAAGAAGGACGGTTCTGTGCGGTTATGTGTGGACTACCGACGACTCAACAAGATCACTCGTAAGGACGTGTATCCACTACCGCGAATAGACGACGCGATTCACAGCCTGCAAGGAGCAGAATTCTTTTCATCTCTCGATTTGCGCTCAGGGTACTGGCAAGTACCCATGGCTGATGTCGCTCGACCGAAGACCGCCTTTGTCACGCCCGACGGCTTGTACGAATTCAACGTGATGCCGTTTGGGCTGTGTAATGCGCCCGCCACCTTTGAGCGCATGATGAATACCGTTCTGCGCAGCCTGAAATGGCACACATGCTTGTGCTACCTCGACGACGTCGTTGTTTTCGCTCCGGACTTCTCCACGCATCTTCAACGCCTGCGGCATGTTTTGACGCGTTTGAGCGACGCCGGTCTACAACTGAATCTAAAGAAGTGCCGATTTGCAGCACGGCAGCTGACAATACTCGGTTACGTCGTGTCCAAGGACGGTATTCTTCCCGATCCAGCCAAGCTTCGGGCCGTGACCCAGTTCCCCAAACCTACGTCCGTCAAAGAAAGGCGCAGTTTCGTAGGACTGTGTTCCTACTTTCGGCGCTTCATTCGAAACTTCGCGACCGTCATACCGCCGCTGACGAAGCTCCTCGGAAGTAACGGGTCCCTCAATTCATGGTCGTCAGAGTGCGACGACGCTTTCACGAAGCTCCGTCGTCTGTTGACATCGCCTCCCACACTATGCCACTACGACCCTACGGCCCCTACAGAGGTACACACAGACGCCAGCGGTGTTGGCCTTGGCGCTGTCCTTGCGCAGCGCAAACCAGGGTTCCCTGAATATGTCGTGGCATATGCAAGTCGTACGCTCACCAAAGTCGAGACCAATTACACCGTCACCGAGAAGGAATGCCTGGCGATCATCTGGGCCCTTACGAAGTTCCGACCTTATTTGTATGGTCGCCCATTTGATGTCATCACCGACCACCATGCACTCTGCTGGTTGTCATCATTGAACGATCCATCAGGCCGCCTCGCCCGCTAGGCACTTCGCCTACAGGACTACGATATCCGCGTGCTGTACCGCAACGGACGCCAGCATGCTGACGCCGACGCACTCTCGCGCTCCCCCTTGCCTGACGACAATACCCACAGCTCAATGTCTCACAATGCCGTTTCTTCCATCGACGTTCACACTATCGCTGCCGAACAGCGCAAGGATCAATGGATCGCTTCACTGCTAGACTTGCTCACTGATCCTTCGGCAACAGCATACACTCGCGCGTTGCGTCGTCAAGCCCACCATTTCGCCATTCGCGACGACCTCCTCCACCGACGCAATTACAACGCCGACGGCCGCCAGTGGCTACTAGTAATACCCCGCAGTCTGCGTTCTGAAATATGCGAATCGTTCCACGCTGATCCGCAGTGTGCGCACTCTGTGGCATCGAAAACATACCACCGCATTCGCCAACGGTACTTTTGGCGAGGCATGTACCGCTACGTGCAGAAGTTCGTTCGCTCCTGCATCGATTGTCAGCGCCGCAAAACTTCAACGCACCAGTCGCCAGCAGGTCTGCAACCTTTACCTTGCCCTGACCGGCCGTTTGGGCGCCTTGGCATCGATTTGTATGGGCCACTCCCTCTGACTTCGGCTGGTAACCGATGGGCCATCGTCGCTGTAGACCACCTTACGCGATACGCCGAAACTGCCGCCCTCCCAGCGGCTACAGCGCGCGATGTGGCCTCTTTTCTGCTCCGCCGGTTCATGCTGCGCCACGGTCCACCCCAGGAGCTTCTCAGCGATCGAGGCCGTGTCTTCCTGTCGGAAGTCGTTGAAGCCATCCTCAAAGAGTGCAACGTTGTTCACCGCAAAACTACTGCTTACCACCCGCAGACGAATGGGCTCACGGAACGCTTTAACCGCACGCTCGGCGACATGCTCTCGATGTATGTCGCCACCGATCACACAAATTGGGATTCCATTCTACCTTTCGTCATTTACGCCTACAATACCGCCCCTCAAAGCACCACTGGTTTCTCACCATTTTCCTATTGTACGGCAGGCACCCGTCGCACACAATCGACACAATCCTTCCATACAAGCCGGATCGATCTGAGTGTGCGCCTATTTTTGCCACAGCCAGACTTGCTGAGGAGTAGCACCAAGTTCTTTAGTGCTACTGTAGAGAAGCATTGGAACGTTGTAATGGGTCGTCCTCTCCAGCGCCTTCTAGTGGGTCGACCTCTTCGCCTCTTCTCGGAGAGCACGCCTCTCGTGCTCGTGCTCGTGAGGGTCTGCGCTCCGTTGTGACTGTTGTGCATCGTCGCCGTCAATCCAGCCGTCAATAAACGCCTTTACACTACAATGATCTTGTGACGACCTTCAACAGCTATTATAACCCACAGCCGAATGAAATTACCGAGCGGCTCAAGTTCTATTTTCGCTGTCAGCAAGAGGGAGAGCCTCTGTACGCATTCACTGTGGCCATACGACAAATGGCGAATAATTCTCAATTTCTGTCTATGTTGGACAACATGATAAAAAGGGACCGGATAGTGCGTGGTGTAAGGTCCAAGAGCTTGTTGAAACAGCTACCAGCGAAGAAGGACTTGTCTTTGGCTGACGCCGAGGCCCTCTCTCTTGCCGCGGAAACCGCAGAACTAGATTCACAAGGCATTTCAGCCGACAGCGAGCAGACGAATGTGATACAATTATTGCAGTGACCCCAGGCTGCACAGCACATTGGGCCAATATTGTTTATACGTTGGCTAACGATGGCCCAATGAAGGCCCATTCAAACCACTACCATACCAACGTTGGCGAAGCCAACCTATGGGGATGCCAACAATCGTCCAACGTAGCCAGCCAAATAAAATACTGGTACCGCCATCGTACAAGGACAGTAACAGAGGCCCATCGTAGCCAGTTGGTTGGAAACAACTTTATTGATAGTCCTGCAGAGCTTCCGCCGACCGGGCCTTAGGTCTCCCGCGTGAGGGCGTCGAGCCTAGTCAACATACAATATTGCCAGCGCCATCGTATAAGGACGGCAACAAAGGCCCATCATTCCCAGCAAACATAGAATATTGGCACAGCCATGCTGTAGGAACGGCAACAATGGAATACGGTTTCCAGCCAACTTCTAATATTGGCAGCGACGTTGTATAAAGCCGGCAAAAACACGACATTCTTGTGAGTGAACGAACAAAACTGGAACTTCAATTCTACAAGAAAGGCAACAATGACAAACACAGGGTGTTGATTACTAAGTTGGCATTCAGTGTGGCACAAAATATATGCTAAATAGTTGGGCAAAACTTGTTTTACAGATATTGAGCAATGTAAAATAAAATAAGTACCAAGTACTCAACTTAGTTTTGAGAGCTGCTGGAAATACTTCTGTAAGAAAGGAAATGCAAAACAGAATAAAATCTAAAATTGCAATGCTTTTTAAAAGTTAACGGTAATTGCGTGATACAGCCAGCGTATACATCGCAAATGTATAAATAAAGGAAGCCCGTATATAGCGTTGATGAGTAAATGGAGTAGATTAGAATTATAGATTGCTTCGCAATGGGCCTTTGCACTGTTGCGGCTTTTGTGCACGCGCACCTAAATTATTCTGACAGCTTTATTAGCGGCGAACAATAAAAATATTTTATGTCTCTTCAACCGCACCATGCATTCTTCTGGTTGCTAGACGACTGGTTGGGTTACAGGATTGTAGCTTTTTTTGCCCGCGCGCTAGAGCGATGTGCTGTCCAAGACTGCGGTATTGCCCGCGAAATATCCAAATGAGTGATCAGTTATGTTTGCACTCTCAACGATTCATGAAACCAGACGTGTTTAGTTCAAATAAATGTTCTCGGTGATCGGGGAGGCCGGAGAAGCAGCGCGACGCCACGTTTTGCTCAGGTATTTTACGTGCTCTCCTCCCGGCAGTGGGTAGCGCGATGGTGGCTGGTCATAGAACAATTGTCGCTTAACGGTTGCTCTGCACATGACGGTTAAGGGGTGGAGGGAGATGGCGGGAGACGACGGAACCTCGAAAGATGCGTACTCGTTTCAGCCCCTTCTGGCCGATGGTTATCCTTTGTCAGCCAGTGGCGGTTACTTTCCCTCGTTCGGGCTCCCAGCATCGGCGAGCGCGCGACCCTAAGGATTCCGTCGGGAGTCATCGGGAAAAGATGGAGTCGGATACCTAGACAGGATGCCGAGATTCTACGGATACCGAGATTCTTCGGCGATGCCACGATGCCTGCGCTTCTTCGGACCTGACTGTTTTGACGTTTGAAGTGCCACCCGCATATAAGCGCCGATGTGTTCTGACAACTCGCAAACTTTACGCTGGATATTTGTGTTCCTATCGCGTTCAGTAAGTTGTTTCTTTCGAGAAAACTTGAAAAGCGCGAACGACGAAGACGAAACATATACAACAGGACTTGCGCTTAACTTGCAACTGGCGTTTATTGGAAACAAACATCGTGATATACCCCCGCATCAAGCTCATGCATATGCACTTGTCATCCCACAAAAGATAGCGTGGGTTTATTTTGAAAACACGATATTTGCAAGTTATGCATGAGCTTGATGCGGGGTATATCACGATGTTCTTTATTCTTTATTCATACATAACCCCGCTTTGCCCGGAGGCGTTACAGCAGGGGGGTTACAAACATGAAAAAAACACATCTTCATTTTTACAGCACACTTGCTCAGACATCAAACCATTCCACTCGTTAATGGTTTTCACAAAAAATGAATTCGCGTACAGGTTTGTCCTGGCCCGGTATGGCCTTATTTTGTGTATATGATCCATACGTTCAGATATGTAATCTGGCTGTTTTAGGTAAGTGTCTCTCTCAATTCCTGTTTTATTATGATATATCTGATATAACAACTTCAAACGTAGTTTTTTACGTCGTGATGAAAGTGACTCCCAGTTTAATTCTTTTTTCATTTCGGTACAACTGTGATTTCTTCCATACCGACTCAGGACAAACCTGGCTGCTCTGTTTTGAATTTTTTCTACTTTATTAATCAAGCCTACTTGTGACGGGTCCCAAAGAGTACAAGCATATTCTAAAATTGGTCGAATACAGGTGAGGTAAGCCGTGTTCCTAAGCTGATAATCTGCACATCTCAAGTTCCTTTGGATATAGTTCAAAGCCACCGCAGCCTTAGCAACCACATAATCCACATGTGCATTCCAGGAACAATCGTGCGACAATAATACACCCAAATATTTGTACCTACATTTTCTATCTAAAATGTTTCCCCTTAAATAATAGTTAGCATTAATTATTTTTTTCTTCTTTGAAAAACACATATGGACGCACTTGTTAGTGTTTAAATTCATTTGCCACTTAATACACCATTGATAAATACGTTCAAGGTCAGCCTGTAATTCACTGACATCATGTTCATTTCGAATTTTTCTGTAAATAACGCAATCATCTGCAAATAGCCGAATATTGGAGCCTATGCCCACATTAATGTCATTAATAAAAATGATAAATAATAGAGGCCCCAGCACAGACCCCTGGGGGACGCCGGATGTGACTTCAAGAAAACCCGATTTAATGCCATTTAAAACAACACATTGGCGGCGTTGAAACAAGTAGTTTTCAATCCAATGAAGAATTTTTTTGTCTATATTTAGCGCTCGTACTTTTCCAAGAAGCAGAGGATGGGAAACAGTGTCAAAGGCCTTGCTGTAATCGAGAAAAATGCAGTCTGTTTGCCCACACAAGTCTGTTTCTGATGCTAGGTCGTTAAAAAACTCAAGAAGCTGCGTTGTACATGAAAAACCTTTACGAAAACCGTGTTGTTTCTTTGTTAATAAATTGTGATCTAATAAATGCTTCATTATAGCCTTGTATATTATATGTTCAATAATCTTGCAGGATATCGATGTAAGCGAAATAGGTCTATAACTCGCGACGTCTTTCTTGGAACCTCCTTTGTGAATTGGGACTACATTTGCTACTTTCCAATCTTGTGGCAACCGACCAGTACCTAGCGATTTTTCAAAGATTAAATAAAGGTAAAGTGAAATTGGATGAGCACATTACAGCGCATTTCTTTAGAATTGTTAGTTTGTGAATACCCATGTGGTTTCCAATAAACACCAGTTGCAGGTTAAGCGCAGGTCCTGTTGTATGTGTTTCGTCTTCGTCGTTCGCGCTTTTCAAGTTTCCACTAATGATGGACCAACTCGCCGAAACCAAGGTATTGTTGTTTCTTTCCTTCGTCGCATGTTACTTTCTGTGTTTTCTATGTGTGAAATATGTGCCGCGTTTATTAATGTCCACATTACAGCGCATTTCTTTAGAATTGTTAGTTTGTGAATACCCATGTGGTGGGATTTGTTGTGCGCGTCGAAGTAGGTTAGTCAAGTCCTCGCCCTTAGCGATGTTGTCAGCATTTGCGTGTGTAATTTTGTTATTTTATCGCGTTGTCATGCGCCAGCTAAACATCCGTTTTTCATTTGACCTTCGCCGCTCGTTTCGCATGAAGAAAAGATAGATTTGTAAGACACAAATTTTTATTAGTTGCGAAGTTGTCGCATTCTTTCAAGCTCTATCCGCAATCACCATTTAATCACTAAATAGGCGACAAACTTCCTAGTAGTCGAAGGCGGTTATTGTTTTTGGCTGTATCGAATGCCTGTTCAAGTAGATATTCATTTATTTGATTTTGTGTCACACTTCGCTTTTCACTCACTTCGTTTCGAACTTTCGGTGAACTGACAACTCAAATAAGCGCCAACAGGGAGGCTGTGTGTGTTTGTGAGTGGTCCCGTTTCCGCGATTTCTAATATAAGAGCGTTATTCAAGGTAATTAGCGTAGGTTCTGTGCAGCTGTTATCTGCCAGCAAGCGGTCAGCAGTACAAAGCACGAAATGCGAAATTATTTTCAGAACTTGCAGTATCTTTGCCATATGTATACATGCAGAATAAACTTGTGTTTATTCTCAGCTTTTCTACGCTGATTATCCCTGCTGCTTGCCTAAAAGCAAAAGCGTGGGCAACATGCATTTAGTTACGTGCACAAAAATCTACCTCATGTTAAACTACACATTCAGTGGAAAATGTCGTAAAGATATTGACATAGCCAACGAAAAGGCTGGCAAGAACCGGCGTTAAACGCTTCTCTGGCTATCTGCTCCTGTGCTGTCCCTCTCAGCCATGCCAAAAAGGAAGAGACCCAGGAGTGTGTTTACTCGACAGTGTACACTAGACTCACCATGCTAGAGAATAAAAGAAGAGACCGTTTTTTTGCGAACTGTGCGGGACAATTGCACGGGTATGTTCCGCTGTGGGCGCCTTTGTTGCATCATAACCAATAACATTTTCTTGCTTTCCTTTCGTAAATACAGGCCGCGCGCGTCTTTATTCTGAAATTATTTGCATTTATGTAAAAAATTATTATGCCTACATTTGGAGGCCAAAAACGCGTTTGCCTGCCCATTTTTGGCGCCTCAAATGCGTTTTTCAGTGCCTAAAAATCCGGCCTCTATAGATCGCCTAAACTTTTAATTTTCTTCCTTCAAAGAGGTAGCAGACGACATAAACACCGGCTATGAAACACTGTGGGAGCGATTCAAAGTCACCTCAGCCGATTTAACAAAAGCACAACCTGTGGATAAATCGAGATATAATTCACCTGAAATGGAAAGTGAAACGCCTCAGAAAATCACCTAAAAAGCATCGAAACCAGGTAACCAGAACCACTCTCAATGAAACCATCACTAACGAGGAAAAAAACTAGACGCCTAAAACACCGAAAGAAGGACGAAGAAGCACAGGGAAAGGGCGTCACTCGCAACTGGTTTATTCTCAGAAGAAACGCAGAAAATATATATGCCGCGCCAGACATGCGCGCACCGCACTGCATCAGCTAGTCACTACACATAAAGAAAAATACACGAGGTCACTAGAAAGGCATATCTAATAAAGCAACGACGAGCAAAATTCGAACTCAGACATGCGCAAAACCACTGATCTGTCACTTACACACAACTCGCCTTTCTTCTTTATCCAAAAAGCTTCCATTATTTCCCGGGCCAGAGCATCTGCGCTTTTGGCAAGAACGGAAACACTTGAAAACCTAGCCTCACAAGAACAGGAGTGGCAATGTGCAGGAAAATGCGGTGCCGAATTAGTCGAAGTGACACCTCATGTTCCCTAACTCTGACGTTAAAACACCGACCAGTTTGGCCGATGTAAACCCGACCACAACTAAGGGAGATTTCATACACCACGCCTACCGAGCAATCCACACACTTCGAAGAGTGTTTTTCCCGACAAGTGGAGGCCCTCGGTGGTATAGAAATATGTGGACATAGGCCAGCCAACTTACGTGGCGCAGAAAAAGCTACAGGCACATTGTACCTGTTAGCCACGTTCTTAAGGTTGTGCGCTACCTTATGAACATAAGGTACCACCATAGGTCTTTTGACCATAGGCTGCCTACTTTTCTTTGTGCCCTTCAACTTTTGAAGGAGGGTTTCGGCAACGGATACAACGACAGAGTTCGGATAGCCAGTTGCGAGTGACGCTCTTTCCCTGTGCTTTCTTTCGGTGTTTTATGCGTCTAGATTTTTCCCTCATTACGATGAACCAACTAGCCCGCCAACAACTACTTCTAAAAACATCCATAACTTAAAGTGTGAAATAAAGAAGGAAAAGGATACCTAATTTAAATATTCACTTCCCAAATTTCTGAGAAATTACCCTCAAAAGTTTTCGAACTACCTAAACCCACAAAATGATACTGCCAGCCCCCCTAACGCCCGGAGAAAGCAAACTTAAAGCTAACTCATTAAACTCCTACTATCGATAACGGATGTGTTGACATTCTGCAGAGGTATAATTGGGCCAATTGCAGTAGATGAGGCATGACCTTACTACTTAACCATGATCCAAAAAAGGAGCTGGACCGGACAATATCTGAAATCAATTTCTAATGCGATATGTAGAATGGTTAGCCATGTGCCTGTGTCCCATGTTCAATAAATCTTTATTAACTTGTTCCCTGCCTATTGACTCGAACAAAGCTAAGATAATCCATGTATATAAACCGGGTAGCAAAGCTGATGCCTGTCACTACCGACCGAAATCACTGACTAGCGCCGTATGTAAAATTCTTGAACATATCATCCTGAAACACATATCTCTATGCTGCGAACAAGACCATGTATAATCACCTTCTCAACACGGATTCCGCCGAGAACTTTCTAGTTACACAATTATTAAACCCATACATTACCTATCCTCAAGCATCGACCACTAAAAGTAAATAGACTTAATCCTACCTGACTTCTCTAGAGCATTCGACAGAGTATGCCATGCAAAATTGATTATAAAGCTTTAATTTACAATAGGCGACGGACCAATCGCAGAAAGGGTTAATAACTATCTCCGTAACAGGACTCAGTTCATCGAAGTGAAGCACGAGTTTTCGAAAATTACGAAAGCTAGCTCCCGCGTTTCGCGAGGTAGTGTCCTTGCCCCTATCTTATTTCTAATATTCATAAACGATCTACTTGGTATTGTCAGTACTAACATAAGACTATTCGCTGACGATTGTATAATCTATTAGGAAATTAAATTACCCGGGGATCACGAAACACTGAATCATGCGGTAAAATCAAAACAGACTGGCTTTTTAACTGGAAAATGACTCTTAATGTTAGCAAATCAGCTGTCATGCGCATTACTAGAAAACAGAACGCCTCTGTGTACCTGTACACAGTTGACAACACTCCATTAATAACAGTTAATGATTATAGGTATCTCTGCCCGGTAATATCAGATCACCTAAGCTGGAACTCTCATGTTAATGTCACAACATCAAAAGCTTTAAAAAGACTTGTCTTCCTCCGAACGCGCCTGCGTCATGCTACACCTGAAGCTAAACTTCTCGCGTATACTACATTTGTCTGACATATCAAGAGTATGCTAATATCACCTGGTTTCCATATACTAATAAACTAATAAAAATGTTACAGAGAGTGCAGACAAAGGCAATCATATTTATTTACAGTGAGTATAACGTAACTGCCTCAGCATCTCAACTGATCAACAGAGCCGGAATACTCACTGTACAAAATCGTTCCAAACTAGCTCCGTCTGGAAGAAATTTACCAGTTATTCCGTAACATGCCGTCTATAGATAACTCTCGCTACCTGTCCAAATCTGAAACAAGACAGACCCGTCAAAAACATCCCCAAACACTACAAAACTACCCTTTTAGTACCAAATGTTTCAGATTTTCATTCTGTCCACTCGCAACGACAGAACGAAACAACCTACCCTCTCGTGTTGTCCTTAGTCCTATGTTAGAAACTTTTTTGCAATCTTATGAGTTCCACCTAATCACCTCACAATTATAACTCTCTGGCCTTATTATATTGTAAACAGGCGGTGGGTGCTCGAGCCGACGTTTCGACAAGTCGAAACGTCGGCTCGAGCACCCACCGCCTGTTTACGGATTTTTTCATCGCAAGCTTTCATCTCCTTCCTGCCGTTTCTGATTATAGTGTGTTACAAATACTACTAATCCTTATTCTTTAATGTTCGTAGTTCCTTTTAAATCATTTTGTTCCTTTGTAAAGATTGTATAACACGTGTATTAAAAACAACTCCGTAACCTACTTTACATTACTGCGCCCCTTGCGTTTTGTGTATTCTTAGTTTCCAGTGGTGTACTCTTGACTCTGTAGTGGTACATGTTTTTCATGAAAAACTACGTTGTGTTACTTTTCCATAATTTCACAAAATCAGTGTGCCTATATAATTTTACTCTCTGATTGTATTTCTGTATTGTATATTCTTGCCCCCTCTGCAATAATTCCTTCTTCGGATTCGCAGTACGTTAAATAAAAACATAAGATATGAGTATGAAATTGTTCGATTTTTTATTACTTTTACTGCGGAAGTTTGCATGAAATTGGTATACTGTGTTACATAATTTATTTATCGTGATGTATTGGAAGTGAGCAGTTTATGTTTTTGCTAGCCTCACTGCTGTCCGGTTTTTCACGAACCGGTTAGTAGGCCTAGTCAGGAAAAAGTTTTATCTGTTTCCTGTTGCCTCATCTGTGTCGCATTACCATTTTTATGTACACGTGTCAGAACAAACATTATTATTATTATTATTATTATTATTATTATTATTATTATTATTATTATTATTATTATTATTATTATTATTATTATTATTATTAATTTAATATTATTGTTGTTGTATGACAAGAACTGAAGACGCTGAAGCGGAAGTATGTGCATTACCTAACCCCAAATTTTTTCATGTCAACCCTTCAGCACTGAATCTGTTTCAATAAGTAGCTCACAAAAACTGCTACGGTATTATACCTAAAATCGCAGCTTGCTTCCTTGCTTTCCTCGAGTTCATCAGAGTATCTTGTATTTTGTGTGCTTACCTTCTCAGAGAAGCTCAACACGCCCTTGCACGTGTTCTCAATTAAACCGGAAATCCTCCGTGTTCTCATCATATATATCAGAATGAGCCAGGACACAGCTGAAGAAGCCGCAAGGCTGATGGAAAGATATAATTGCGTTCCCGTACGAGCGCGCTATGAGCACGGGTCTCACGTTGCGTCCACACGCCAATAAGGCAGCTTCGGATGGCAAGCGGCTTTGCGGCTTACCACCCGAGCACGCAAATCCCATCGTGCCTCGTGCATGCCAGAGTTGATATAGATGCACATCGCCGCTTTCGCAAACATGGAGGCGTATCGAAAGAATTAGCGCATCACTCCTCGGTCAGTCACCGCGTAAAATGAGGGTAGCCAGAGTCACCGAGGCGGTACCGGTGTCATCTCCCTCTGCAAATGAGCAGCCCACCCTGATTTCCAGTCATGTGCACCGCTGAGACGCCGCCTGGGAGCACTGTGTTGTTAGAACCATGCGTGCCTTTCACTTTATTATAAGAAAAAATTGTCCTTTGGCTCTTTCTATGCGAGTGCCGACTCTCCACGTATATGAGTCTCTTTAAACAGACGCGCACCACTTTTAAGAGAGTTAACGTGTCTCCTTAAAGAGACTCATACACCTTTTAAGTCACTCGCCGAAAAGAGTAACACGTGCTCTTTTTTTTTTCTTCGAGTGTAGAAGTAGTGTTTGTCCATTGGTGCCTGAAGCAGTTTTGCTGATTTTGTACACGTTAATGAAGCAGGCGGCTTATGAGAGTTGCAACGTGGGCACGTTGGTTACTCATTTGAAAGGCTTTTGGTGTAGCGCGAAAGGAAACACGGACACGAGGAGGCACACAGGCGCTGTGTAGTGTTCCTGTGTGCCTTCTCGTGTCCGTGTTTTCTTTCGCGCTACACCAAAAGGCGGCTTATGAAGTGCTGATAGCAAGCCATTTCAAGCGGCTTGTACAGGGAGTTGGAAAGTCTTTGAGCAATGACTGTCGCAGGAGCCAACGCTTTCACAGGTGGACATGTCTTCGTTAATGCAGCAGCTGTCTTCCTTAGTAGCCTGTACATTTACGCCTTGCTCGCTTTTCCGAAGCTTTAAGTTTACAATGGGAAGGTTGTACGCGAAGAAGGCAGGATAAATAAAGGCAGTTGCTGACGATTGAGAGGTCGGTGTGACGATTGGCGGATCGGAGTTGAAGCACAGTTGCTACATTACCATTAGCGTCATCATCAGCTTGACTACGCCCATTCCCCGGCAAAGGCCTCTCACATGTTCGTTCAATTAATCCGGTCAGCTGCTTCCAGTGGCCGCGACTTACCCCCGCAAGCTTCTTAATCTCATCTGCCTTGCCCTGGTGCGCTTACATTCTCCTAGAATTCAGTCTTAATGACCAGCGGTTAATTCCAAACTCGCTACATGATTTACCCATATCCATTTTTCGTTCTAGATTTCTACTAAGACGCCCATAACACACGCTCGTTCCCTGACCATTTCTGCCCTCTTCTTGTCACTTAAGTTTACGCCCGCCATTTTCCTTTCCATTACTCGCGGTGTCGTCCTTAATCTATGTTGAACCATTTTCATAAGCCTCCAGATTTTTGCTCCATAGGCAAGTACCGGCGAGCGGCAGCTGCTACATACTTTTCCCATGAGGGATGCTGGGAAGCTGCCATTCATGATATGAAAATACATGTTAAGTGTGCTGCACCTCATTCTTCTTATTCTAGTTACTTCAGTCTCATGGTTCGGATCTGCGGTCACTACCTGCCTTAAGTGGACGTGTCGTTCTGAACTGGTCAAAGATTGCGCGAGAAGGAGCTATGCTCGAATTAACAGCGACCTCTCAATATAAATCGAGGAATACATGGTTTCATTTTTTCATCGCACAGTTGAAGAACATTGGAAATTATTCAAAAACATTACTGGTTACTGAATATGTATCGATTCGTAAAATTTACATAGAGAAGCGCTCGCCTTGGTTTTCAATTACTCCAAACCGTTCCTATAGAAGAAAAAAAATGACATTTTCGTCTGTAAAAACAGGAGAAAACTGAGACATTATAAAACACACAGTACCAAGAACATACACGGTCACAGGAAGGGAACACACATACCCCTGACTTACAACGGTTTATTAGAGCACTTTATCTCTCATATATATATATATATATATATATATATATATATATATATATATATATATATATATGAGAACCAACAGACAATAATGCCAAGGAAAGTATAGGGGATGTTTCTAGTAATAAATGTAAGGTAATTGTGAAGAAAGAAAAGTGGACGAAAAGATAGCTTGCCGCGGGCAGGGACCGAACCTGCGACCTTCGAATAACGCGTCCGATGCTCTACCAACTGAGCTACCGCGGCCATCCCCCCGTCCACTTTATAGGGTATATGTGCATTTAAACGTGGGAGCGTCAGTCAGCGCCGCCAGTAGCCATGACGGCGAGTGTGGAACACTCTTTTTTTCTGCCTGTTGGCGTCACGTAGCACGTGAACTTATTACGAGCTGGCAGCTGACCAATAATCCCTCGCATACTACCTGAAAGCATCAAGTCTGCCAGAACGAGACCCTCGCTATGAATGAAGGAAAGAAGCGTTAATTTCAAGGGCTCGTTTTCTTTGTTATGCACAATATTAATGAGAACCAACAGACAATAATGCCAAGGAAAGTATAGGGGATGTTTCTAGTAATAAATGTAAGGTAATTGTGAAGAAAGAAAAGTGGACGAAAAGATAGCTTGCCGCGGGCAGGGACCGAACCTGCGACCTTCGAATAACGCGTCCGATGCTCTACCAGCTGAGCTACCGCGGCCATCCCCCCGTCCACTTTATAGGGTATATGTGCATTTAAACGTGGGAGCGTCAGTCAGCGCCGCCAGTAGCCATGACGGCGAGTGTGGAACACTCTTTTTTTCTGCCTGTTGGCGTCACGTAGCACGTGAACTTATTACGAGCTGGCAGCTGACCAATAATCCCTCGCATACTACCTGAAAGCATCAAGTCTGCCAGAACGAGACCCTCGCTATGAATGAAGGAAAGAAGCGTTAATTTCAAGGGCTCGTTTTCTTTGTTATGCACAATATTAATGAGAACCAACAGACAATAATGCCAAGGAAAGTATAGGGGATGTTTCTAGTAATAAATGTAAGGTAATTGTGAAGAAAGAAAAGTGGACGAAAAGATAGCTTGCCACGGGCAGGGACCGAATGCACATATACCCTATAAAGTGGACGGGGGGATGGCCGCCGCGGTAGCTCAGTTGGTAGAGCATCGGACGCGTTATTCGAAGGTCGCAGGTTCGGTCCCTGCCCGCGGCAAGCTATCTTTTCGTCCACTTTTCTTTCTTCACAATTACCTTACATTTATTACTAGAAACATTCCCTATACTTTCCTTGGCATTATTGTCTGTTGGTTCTCATTAATATTGTGCATAACAAAGAAAACGAGCCCTTGAAATTAACGCTTCTTTCCTTCATATATATTTATTATTATTTACAAGTACCTTACAGGCCTCGCCGAGGCATTGTGTAAGGGGGGCGATACAAAGTAAGAACAAAGTAAGACAAATTGGGTTAACATCGAGTCAATAGGAACAATGCAGAACAACATCAACAACAACAGCGAAAAATGTCCAAGTACAAAAACTAGTAATATGTATGTCACATGAGTAGGAAAGTTTGAAACACATACAAAAAATTCAACAGCGTGTTGAACAGATCGAATATTGCGTAGTGAAACAGACTACGCAGTTTACCGGTACTAGTTGTGATAACAAACAAGACTTAATGCAATAGCATAACTTTGATGATGAAAAAAAAAATAACTGGGGGATGCATGAATCATGGGAGCAAATGAACCAGCTAAGCATTATCAGTGAAATGGTTGATGAGATGCTCGCGAAATTTATCGTGATTACGCTGAAGGGCGATGCTGTTTGGAAGATCATTCCACAGTCGTATGGCACGCGGGAGTGACGAGTAGTTAAAAGCATTAGTGGTGCCGTAGACACGGGTGTAGCTGAAGTCATTGTGTAATCTGTGTGATAAGTGAGAGGAACGTTGTAATTGTGCTAGCGGTGATCGAGTGGCAGTGACATATTTATGAAAGAGAGACAAAAGCGCAATGTCACGACGTGTTGCTAACGGATGGAGTGAAAGTTCGAGCTTTAGCTGGGTTACACTGGACAAGTAGTTATAATTCCGCGTGATAAAGCGACAAGCCCTGTTCTGAATAGCTTCTAACTTCTGTATTAAATATTTTTGATGAGGTGACCAAATGGATGATGCGTACTCTAACTGGGGTCGGACAAATGTTTGGTATGCCTGTTTACGTACGTGAGGAGTAGTGGAATGTAGGTTGCGACGAAGATACCCCAATGATCTAGAAGCATTCGCAGAAATGGTAGTTATATGGTCGACCCATGAAAGATTTTGTGTGAGGTGAACGCCTAGATATTTATACCATGTGGTTCTAGCCAATGTGTTGTTATTGATGTTGTAAGGAAAGAGCGAACGAACTGATTTACGGGTAAATGACATAATTTTACATTTTGAAATGTTGAGAGTCATTAGCCATGATTTACACCAGTTGTTAATGCGATCTAGGTCACTCTGGAGAGATTGATGATCATCAGCACTTTTTATGGAACGATAAACAATGCAGTCGTCAGCAAATATACGTATAGAAGATGATATGTTATTTGGCAGGTCATTAATGAAGATTAAGAATAGTAAAGGACCAAGGACGCTACCTTGCGGCACCCCGGATGTGACATCAGAAGGAGGAGAGAAGTAATTATTGACAACGGTGAACTGTTGGCGGTTAGAAAGAAAATTACGGACCCATGACAAGACTAGCGAATCTAATTTAAGCGCAGAAAGTTTTGATATTAGTCGGCAATGTGCTACGCGATCGAATGCTTTAGAAAAGTCTAGGAAGATGCAATCTATTTGTAAGTTGTCGTTCATGCTGTAATGAAGGTCAGTAGTGAATTCAAATAACTGTGACTCACAGGAGAAGCCTTTTCGAAATCCATGCTGATTTGGGAAGAAGAAATGATTTGATTCTAGGTGATCGTAGATATGCGATGCGATAATGTGTTCGAGCATCTTGCAGCAAATGCATGTTAGTGAGATGGGGCGATAATTTTCGTGCGAATGTTTATTACCACTTTTGAAAACGGGTACTACCTTTCCTATTTTCCAATCAGTGGGCAGTTCGCTTGTTGATAATGACTGTTTGTAAATGTGAAGTAAGATGACGCTGGAAACTGAAATGGTATTTTTTAGTATTTTTGAATTTATTTCGTCGACACCGGAGGACGAGGACACTCTAAGGTTATTGATCAGATGTACAATGCCATTAAGTGTAATGTCAACAGGTGCCATGTAGTGGTAATCAAAATCATGAACGTAAGGGATGCTAGAATGATCTTCTTTGGTAAAGACAGATGTAAAAAACGTGTTTAATGCAATGGGAATGTCAGCATCCGAATATGGGGTGTTAGAAGCATTATGTATCGAAATATCGTTACTCAAGCTACGTTGACCGATCGTTTTCCAGAATTTACTGGGATTATTTTTTAGTAGTGCGGGAAGGTCTTCTGAGAAATACTTATTTTTGGCTTCGCAAAGGGCAGAACAGTATGATTTCAGGTAGTTTTTATAATTAACCCATGCATCTGGCGTACACTCACGCTTCGCGGCATCGTACAGTCTCCTTTTCTTTTTTCTCATATGCTGATGTTTTCTCGTAAACCAAGGGTTAGTTTTATCGTTAGATATTGTGATAAGTGGAACGTGCTTGGATACTAATTCTGTGAGCTTGTCTCTAAAAAGAACCCAGTTTCTTTCAACAGACCTTTTATGAAAATGGGGCATCAGGATGTTATCATAAAAGACTTGCAGATCGGCATTAATGCAATCGTAATTAGCTCTGTTATAGTCGCGAATCTGTTTTTTCGTTACACCAGTGAAAGGAAGCGGAATGTTAATGGTGATTTGAAGTAATTTATGGTCGCTCAGTCCATCTAAGTAAGTTATGCTACTGACTGTATCAGGGGCTGTTGTAAAGATGAGGTCTAGTATATTGGGACCGCGGGTAGGTTGGGTAACTACTTGAAATAGGTTAAAATCTAAAGTCAGATCAATGAGGCCCGATGAAACAGTACATGGGGATGATAGCAGTGTCCAGTCAATCTGTGGAAAATTGAAGTCACCGAACAGATAAGTGACGTCTGCGTGGAAGAGCTCAAGTGCTCTCGCAATGCTTTCACGCAGCTTGTCTGAGAAGGAGTGATCGAAGTTTGGTGCTCGGTAACAGTTGCCTATCAATAGTTTGGTGGAAGATGTAATGCAGGCCGTCCATATGATTTCCAGATCAGAATCTGTATTAATAGCAAATGATGTTAGCGATTTCTTAATGCCAAGCAGAACGCCTCCCCCTCGCTTAAGAGTGCGATCGCGCCTGTATATGTTAAATGAGCTGGAGCCTGAAAGAACTTCGCAATCACGAATGTCTGGGTGTAGCCACGTTTCAGTGAAAGCGAGGATATCGGAATCACTGTCTTCGAGGACATATATATATATATATATATATATATATATATATATATATATATATATATATATATATATATATATATATATATATATATATATATATATATATATATATATATATATACAGAAAATCAGCCGCATAAATGAGCATGTCAACAGCACATAAACGCTTCCCATCATCTTGGAAATCGAGATCCAAGAAATTGCAACTCCTTCTTCGATAACATGATTGACGGCGACCTGACCCCATTTATCACCAAACTTCTGAATTATCTCTGCTTCAATAATTTAACGCGCATGTTTATTCCTACGTTTGCTTACTAGGTAAGCTTCTTCAAAGAGTGGTTTACACGTGCAGTACTTACAATGTACAGCAAGAAGACCTCCCTGCCCTTTCATGACGTTGCTAGCGCGCTCCCTCAACCTCTCATTGATACATTGGCCAATTTGGCCGATGTAATGCTTCCCACATTTGAGCGGAATAGCGTAAACTACACGAATTGCGCAATTTTGAAAAAAGAGTTCGGTCTTACCTTGCGCAACAGTTTGCCTCGTCACTATTTCTGTTAGATTGAGTTAGCCTACACAAGGAAGCTAACATCAGCGGGGCCGAAATTACAGTTGAAACCTGTGATTTCTGAGCGACTTGTTTAATGTTATGTGTCACCTTGTGAATATATGGAATGACCACTTTCTTCTTTGTGTTACTTGGGTGCGCCTGCGGTGATCGCACCAGTTTTTTTAGGAGTCGTTCAGCTATTGAAACATTCATATGCGTTGGATAGCCCGCCTGATATGATTCTTTTTTTAGGAGCTGGCTCGCCAGGTTCTTAAGCTGGGGCAAAGTCCCGCGCCGTAAGCGTCATCTTAGTTCCAGAGGAGACCGCTACAGGCGCAACTCGCGCGGAAGAGAAGTCTTCTTCCTCTTGTTCTTCAAGCGCCTTGATGATGATATTAACGCAGGCAAAACCACATATAGCATAGCCAACTGTAGCATGCGCACGCTCACGCGAAAGTGAAGTCTTCTTCCTCTTGTTCTTCGAGAGCCTTGATGCTGATAATAACGCCGGCAAAACCCGGTTATCTCCGAGCCAGCTCCTCAATCCTCATTCACTTCGTGGATATGGGGTGATATTTTTTTTTAGAAATGCTTTGTCTAGGTCATGTGCTCAACTAATAATGGAGAAAGCGCAGCTTCAATCACAACGCTTCACCCCTCCACATGGTTGCCCTTCTGCAGCAGTTTTATTAGGCGGTGCTATCGCACTCGAAGCAGTCGGCGGCAAAACACCGTCCTTTAGGTCATGCACCAACCAATTGTTGGTGCATGTGGAAGCTGTACTAATCGACAACGACCCGTCGCATGCTAACACGAAGCGAAAGGCAAATAACGTAACCGCGTCTAGGGTGACTCCCCGATGCTAGTGCGGCTAGGGTTTTTCGCTGGTGTCGAGACGCTTTAACCATGGACTCCAAGATTACGCGCCGGCGCGCACTCTCGGAGGCCATGCTTTAACCTAGTCCTCGCGGAATCATTCTGTATCTGCGCTAGTTGGTGTCATCCCACATTACTTCACTGCACTGCTCACAGGCGGCGGCACCGTCCCGCCCCGTCTGGCCCCGCCAATACAAAGCACCGTGCCAGAGAGGATGTGTGAGAGATATAAAGCGCGTTTGTGTAGTGTCGTGCATCTGTCTTGTTAGCTTAGTCGGCACAGCGTCGGGCGCCTATAGTCGCGACCTAAGAGGTCGTAGGTTCGATTCCCGACAGGGGAACATTTCTTAGTTTTTCTTTCTCCTCCGCTAGCGTCCATTTCATCAGCGTCATATCCGTGACGGAAATACATCACTAAAGTCTCAGTGGATCCCGGTATAAAACGCTTTCGTGTTACAAAAAAGCGACAGTACACGTTTAAAGCGAGAAGTCAAAACGGATTGTTTCGGCGGTGACCTCTTCTGGGATGCTGCGGACCTAAGTCACAATCGGCTGAAGAAAAATATATGACAGCTCCAGCGCATGGAATTGAACCGATAACGGCACCATGACGCCAAGCGTGGGCGTTTAAACCCTTTTGGCCGCAATTGCCGATGATTTATTCGTGATACACAATGCGTTTATCAATGTGTCACATGCTTGAGTAACCATGTTTCAAAAAAAGATGGTTGATCCCTCTGTCATAGGAATCGGTACAACACGAAAGTGAAACGTGTCGTCAAAGAAGTAGTTGATTGCTTTAGTGCATTTGTATAGCAGAAATTGTATAATGTCTTTGTTGTTTGGTAGATGTAGCACCGCCTGATGTGGACGCACTCACCTTGACGCCTAGTGGCACATCTCCGTACCGACGACTAACGCCCATGATCATGATTTAACGCTTGCGGTAGCTGAAGTTCTTAACATACGTGGACACCACATATGGGGTGAATCTTGCGCAAATATGGCATCTACAAGCACATAATAAACACTGTTACTCGATAAGCACTCCTCCAAAGCGTCGTGAGAGGCGAAGAGAAACGCTACGCGCGTTTTCTCTTCCCTCTAGCCTGGCAGTTAATTCTCTCAGGGCGAGCGGGGAACGCGGTGCGACAGCCAGGTAAGCGTCGGAGAGCTATTTTTCGGTATGGATGGACGCTATGAGCGAGGCTAGGGCAGAAGCCGCCACCTCGCGGTGTGTTAAACGAAATTGCACTTCTATTGGAAACACGCCGAATGGGACGGTCGCAGCAACGGCGCGTTTTTTTCGTTTTGTTTTTCGAGCCTGGTGGCACACATGTCACCACCACGTTATAAAAGGGACGCTCATAGCATCCATCCATCCATCCATCCATGCAAGAGCACTGCGAGAGGAAAGTGTGAAAGATAATAGGCGCGTTCATGTAGCCTCTGTTATGTGTTTGGCGGTAGCTCCGTGGGCTAAACGCCCGCCAGCCATCGTCGCGGACCGAGAGGTCATGGGTTCGACTCCTGTCAACGGAACTTTTTCTTATAGTTTTTTAAATGCGAAGCATTTTTTAGCGAACTTCTGCGACTTTGAGCGTATCTATCTATCTATCTATCTAGCCGCCTACGACTTTGTGCTCTCCTGGCCGTTTCGTTAATCGGATGTATACCAAAATTGGTATGGCGTAACATGACCGTATTACAAACACAAATAACAGGTCATAACATGAAAATCATGACATGTGTGTCATGAACCGCATGATTTACATTCCACGGCCTTGGGGCTCTTGCGGCCGTTCCGATAATTTCATAGATATCAAAACTGGTATGGCGTGACAAGAGTTGATGACGAACATAATGACAGGTCCTAACGTGCAAATCATGACACGCATGTCATGTGCAGCATGATTTACATGACATTGTCTCCGGGCGCTAGTAGCCGTTTAAATGAATGGATATATACGAAAACTGGCATGACGAGACATTTCCGTATGACGAACATAACTGCCACGTGGTAACATGAAAATCATGACATGCATGTCATGTACGACATGATTTACATGCCACGCTCATGGCGCACTCGCGGCCGTTACGCTAGATTGATATACACCAAAATTGGTATTGCGAGATGCGACTGTGTGAAGAACTTGAATAACAGTTGGTGACACGAAAACCATGACATGCATGTCATGATTTACATGCCACGCTCATGGTGCTTCGCGGTCGTTTCGGTAGTTTGATATACACCAAAATTGGTATTGCGCGACGCGACTGTACGACGAACGTAAATGAGAGGTGGTAATATGAAAATCATGACATGCGGCATTCCAGGTGGAAACATGAAAACCATGACATGCATGTCATGTACGGCACGATTTACATGCCATACTCATGTTGCACTCGCGGCCATTTTGCTCATTTGATATACACCAAAATTGGTATTACGCGATGTGACTGTATGACGAACATAAATGAGAGGTCCTAACATTCGAATCATGTTATATGCATATCATGTGCGGTATGATTTACATGCCACTGTCATGGTGCGCTTCCGGCAGTTTTGTTAACTGGATATATACCAAAAAAGTGTATGGCATGACACGAGTGCGTGATGAACATAAATGACAGGTCATACATTGTATATACCAGAATATACGTTTCATAAGCATGGTATATGCCAGATTGTGCATGCATGCGTGCATGGCTAACATGCGATATATGGTGGACTAGATGCCATGGCATGAATGATTTGATTTGGCTCAAAGACAAACAAGGCGATGTGTGCAGCTCTTAAACATGATCGCTGATATGGCATCATCGACGTGTGCCCACGTGGGATAGGTTGTGCTATAAAATGTGTGATTTCGTTGCTAATAAAGTTAGTTGTGAGACAGCGCTGGTGTTCGTGTTCCTTCTTCTCTGTGTATTCGTCGTTTGCGCTGAAAACCACTCATCATGTTTAACGCAATCCAACTCGCCCAAATGTCGGTTCTTGTGCAGCTCTTTGCTGGCTGCTTCGCATTACATCGATTCCCACAGTGCGTGGGATCTGCCGTATTTTTCTTTCCCATTTGAAGGCATTCATTTTGCTGACGTATTTCCGTGACGGAAATACGTCATGAAAATCTTGGTGGACCCCGACATAAAACACTTTCGTGTTAAAAAGGCCAACATTTTCCTCGCTTCCATATTTTGAACTCCAATGGCAGATTCAGATCGAGTTTTTCAGCTCTATATGGAGCAATCACATACCTATGGCAGGTTGGGAGCAGCCGCGGATAACGGATCGCTCCGTGGAGCAGGGATCCTTGCTCCGCCGAAATGAGCGGATTTGACCGAAAGTCCGCGCGTGACATGTTTTGTGCGCCCGCCCTTCTTCCCGTCACGGCCGGATGTTTACAGTCGCGGGCCGACAAGGACGACAAGAAAAACGTTTCGCACCGTGTGTTTGTGTTGTTGCTCTGAGAGAGTAGCAGTTAGGACTCAGACAGCGAGTGCGAGGTTGCTGTGTACCAACGGGCGTTGGACCTGACCTTCCTGCCAACAGCCCTAAAGTGATTGGCTTCGTCTAGGAAGTCATTCGGCGATATTCGTACGATTGTTATGCAGGTTTTTTTGGGGGTTGCGGTTTCTTCCAATTGAGGCCATGCCTCTGACCGGGAAAGGAAGGAGCCATTTTTTTCAACGCACACACAACAAAAATAACTTTATCACTCACGAAAAAGAGAAGAAAAAAAAATACAAGCAACTGTAACCAATAGAGTCAAGCCCAGCCTACGTTAACGCCATAGCGACCGGTGCACTAATGAAAGACGGTTCCTCGGACAGTTCAAAGAAACAATGGCAGTCACCGGTTATAGCGACGCTTGAGTGGACGTGAGCGGCGGTCTCGTTGGTAGGCGCTTGCGTTGGCGGCGAGGGGCCTCGTAGAGCGGACGAGGAGTCAAGTCGTCGCAGAGGTCGGAGCAGGCAACACCCTCAGGCACAGGATGCCGATGACCTCCCGGTCCACGTATGCGGCATGAAGGTTGGTGGTAGACCCTCGGGCTCGTCCCGTGGCAGGCAACCGGCAACAGGAACCCACTCCCCCAACCGGGACGGCGACATCTGCTCCACACGAACCGGAACCAGCTGGTCGGATAGCGGTAATGTCTCGTACCCACGAATGCCCGTTTCCGAGAACGTCTGGGAACCCTTCGACGCTGTCGGGCCCTTCGTGTTCGGCTCCGTAAGCCGACGACACTGACCCTGGCACCAGCGTGTCCTTCTTCCGGGCTCTCCGAGTCCGACTGCTCGCATTCGAGCCCGTCGTCATCTTCCTCCGTCTCCCGTGCCACCACCTGATTGGTTCTCGTCCGATTTCCACGTGCTGTGCCCCGCCAACGTCCTCCTTTTCTACGTGCCGCACGTGTCTGTTGTATGGTGCCTCTGTCGTATCACACCACAGCGTTTGCAGCACTCGCGACACCACAACACAGCACCGAGTACACCGCACCGTCTTACTGGTCTTACGCTCACTCATCGCAAGAGTCCCCCCCTCGATGAGTTTTCTTTTTTCATAAAAAAAACTTACGTCTTGATGAGTGATGCCTCACAAAGTAAAGCGTCTTGACATGCACCCATGGCGTAATGCTAAGCACATCTCCAGCATAGTTTCCACGAGCGCCGTCGCCGTCAACGTGTCAGCGACGACTCCGCCGCCCGAGGCACCACCAGCGACACAACAACCGGTGACTTTGTTTCTTTGGAACGTTCCTTGGAACTTAGATACATATGAGAGCACCGGTCACCATAGTGTTGACTTAGGCGCAGCTTGACTTTTTTTTTGGTGCCGTTGCCTGTTTTTTTTTTTCTTTTCTCTTCTTTCCCTTGTGTGTGATAAAGTTAACATTTGTGTGTGCACTAAGGGAAAATGGCTCCTTCCTTTCCCGGTGAGGAGTCGAGTCGGCGCAGAGGTTACAGGAGGGAGCGGCCTTGGCAAAGTGGCTGGCCACCTTCCTGTCCACGTACCGAGCGTGGAATCTGGCGGTAGGCACCCGGGCTCGTCCCGTGGCTAGCAACTGGCAGCAGGAGTCCTCTCGGCAGCCGGGACAGAGAGTTCTGCGCTCCATGGTGGCTCAGCTGCCCGGATCCGCTGCTCGGCCGATGGGAACGCCCCATTTCCAGGATTGTCCGTCTCCGAGGACCTCTGGAGGCAGACGCTGTCGGGCCCTTTGTGCTCGAGTCCGAAACCCGACGGCACAGACCCTGACACCAGCATGTCCTTCTTCCGGGCTCTCCGAGTCCGACTGCTCGCATTCGAGCCCGTAGTCGTCTTCCTCCGTCTCCCGTGCCACCACCTGATTGGTTCTCGTCCGATTTCCACGTGCTGTGCCCCGCCAACGTCGTCCTTTTCTACGCGCCGCACGTGTCTGTTGTGTGGTGCCTCTCGTATCACGCCACCGCGTTTGCAGCACTCGCGACACCACAACACAGCACCGAGTACACCGCACCCTCTTACTGGTCTTACGCTCACTCATCACAACGATGAGGTACCAAACAACTCTGCTGGTAGTAGCGCGGAAAGAAGAACATTTTTTTTTCGAAATGCTGTTTTCCTCTAGTTTCGCAAGCACTTACGTCTGTCGCGACTTGTAGTGGAGCAACTGATTGCGAGACTTGCTGCTTCACCTACCTGCCCATCCAGCAGCCACGGCGAAGTGTCCGCAATGTCTGCCGAAACAAAACACATGGAATGCTGGGGTCATCCGGATCCTTTCTAGACTCGCGCCCCCTCGCTAGATTTCCGTGTACCAAATGCTCCCGTTGAAGCACATGCATTCCAATGGCAGTTTTGGCGAGAGCGATCTCGCTCGGAGCTACGCGCTCCGTTCGCGATCCGGCCCAGCGCTCGCGATCTTCCCCTCGAATTGAACACTAGGGTCTCGTTGTACGATATTTAAGTGCTCGGGGAACAAAGTCGAAGCTTACTACAACATGATCACTACAGTTGTCTCGTACGTTTCGGTTCCCAAAAGCGTTCAGTGGTCTGAGTCTTGAAAAACATTCACCCTCTACGCTTACTGATTTGCGGAAAACTCGCTCGGTTCATAGAAAACGCGCTAGCTTCGCGCCGTGGCCGCCAGGGGCGCTAGTTGCAGAGACGCCTCTTCGCGAGCTGGAGGAGCTACCGCTTAATTCACAGTGGCGGTGGGCCGGCAGCAACCGTGAAGGGAAAGCGTGCAAGGGTGGCGGAATAGGCTTCCTATGGCGGAATGGACAAGTGTGGGAAAAACTAAAGTGCCAGTGTAGTGAACACATGTGGATCCTTGGAGGAATTTAGGGATTCCTACAATCGCGTGTGTATTCTATCTCACGGCCATGAATGGACAACACGACGGTAACGTTCGAGTTATGCAGTGCATCAGTGAGGACATCCAGCGGTGGGGGGCGGAAAGTGAAGTGCTGATTCTGGGAGACATTAATGGCCACATCCAAGAGATTGATGGATTCCGAGACTTCAATGGCACCTTATACAGCAATGTACAAGGAGGCACAACCTAGAAGTAGCCAACCTTCGGCCAGATTGCGAAGAAGTTACATGATGTGCCAGAAACAGTCGGACCTGTATCGACGATGTACTTGTCTCATCTCGACTGGCACGCCAGGTCAAGCACATCAACATTTATGAGGAGGGGGACTTCAGCATCGGGAGCGACCACAACAGGATCAGGCTAACTATGTGCTCCTCCGCATGGTATGAAATAGAGCGAGAATGCCGGAAGCCTGCGCAACGATTCCTGCCTGAAGCGGCCTACGAAGACATTGCCCAGTAGTTCAAGAACAGACTGCAGACTTCCAAACCTCTCAAGTACAAAGAGTTCTTGGAGGAACTACGACGCTTACTGCGGAAATATGAAGTCAACTCCAACTCACGTGGAGCGGTGCGGAAAGCCTTGGAGGAGCGAAATTAGGAAAAGCGTCAGCACAGAAAAGCAGTGAAAACCCTTTCCGCAAGTGATGCTCTCCAAGCATGGCAGGAATACCTAGAATAACAGAGAGCTGAGCTAGCTGGTAAGTATTCATTCTAAAAAGACAGGGCGTGCAAACACGGACACAGGAAAGAAGTCAGGACACCACAAACGCCGACTAACAACTGAAGAGACGCACAACGGCTGAAAAGAAAGAAGGTACGAAAACTTATCTGCGCATGCCCATGCACCAGGCGAACCTATAAATCCGGCACGCGTGGCAGTCTACGTGAACGATAACTGTTAAGGCATTTGATTTCATCTTTATGCAAGTTAATCGACGGTTGGCTCACGCATGCGCTACCACTATTCTCGATATGCCATGCTTCAATCATCAGGCGCGTGTCGTCAATGCCGGTACAACACTGCGCATTCATCAAATTTTGGCGTGCACTTACAATCTCGACAATGTAAAGATAGATTAGAAGGTGAGCCTCCTGTTAGCGATCTCCTATGTTCCAACAATCTCTGGTTGAAGCATCGGCCCGTCTGTCCTACGTAGAAGCGGCCGCAGCTGAAAGGGATCTTATATACCACACTCGTACGGCAATCAATGAATTTGTTGGTGTGTTTTACGAAACAAATATCGGTCCGCTTCTTGTCTTTTACTCCCTCATTCTTCCTCTGCACAGCTTGCACAAATCTTACCTAGCTTATTGGCAGCCGTGAAAACAACATTAAAGCCGTATTTAGTTCCTACTTTCTTTAGCCTGTGAGATACGAGATGAATGTACGGTATACCTACGACACGTTTCTTCCTATCGCTTTCTGCAACGATGCTCGGACTTAACACAATAGATTTCTTTAAACGTTCAGCGACCGTGGCCACTGCATCACGAGGATACCCTACATCTAAAGGACGTGTAACCTGTGCGTTAAAGCTGTCACTCATTTTGTGCTCACACGACTTGGTGAGGGCTGACTTAAGGCAAGACATGGCGATGCTGTTTTTTACGACTTTCGAGTGCTTTGAAGAAAAATTTAAAAGCGGCTTGTACCGGCATAGAAATGACGAAACGCGCCTGAAGATTGAAGCATGGCATATCGAGAGTAGTGGCAGCGCATGCGTGAGCCCACCGTCGATTAACTTGCATAAAGATGAAATCAAATGCCTTAACAGTTATCTTCCACGTAGACCGCCACGCGTGCCGGATTGATAGGTTCGCCTGTTGCATGGGCATGCGCAGATAAGTTTTCGTGCCTTCTTTCTTTTCAGCCGTTGTGCGTCTCTCCAGTTGTTAGTCGGCGTTTGTGGTGTCCTGACTTCTTTCTTGTGTCCGTGTTTGCACGCCCTGTCTATTTAGAAGGAATACCTACACTGCAAACAGGCTATGCAGGCAATAGGCCAAAGCAATATCACCGAACACAACAGCTGACGACTCCAGTCTTTCACAGCGGACGGACGCAACGGAGCCAGGAAGTTTTGGACCTACGTGTCAGCATTGGGTGGGAAAGCCAAGGTACCACAAATTCGGCACGAGGATACAGGACAGCCAGTATCGGACATGGGTAAGCACCTAGCAGACCACATGCGTAAACTGTACTATTTCAGCGATGGCGAAACAGAGATCAAAACAACCGACGATAATCCCATCAACGAATACCACCTGAGCAATAATGTGAAATGGGAAGTGATCCGTCCAGCTCTAGACAGAGCGATTAAACGCGTAGGAGCACACACCGCCCGAGGGCTGGAAGGCATACCTGCAGGGCTGCTCAAATGCTTAGGAGACGAGGCAAGGTAGAAGCTGGCCTCTAGGGCATTATGGCAGGAGAACCGATACCAAAGGACTGGCTATGTGGCCGAGTGATTTTGGTGCCGAAGAGAGGAGGAGATGCAGGGTTGCTACGTAAGTACAGACCCCTCACAGTTACAAACGTGCTATACCGAACTTTCGCACAAATTCTAAAGACATGGATGGGCGGATGGGCAGAACAGGACGACAAATGGACACAGCTACGGAATGGTTTCCGCAGCAGACGGCGCCTTGAGGACAATGTATTGTGCTCACCCAGGCTATCGAGATAGCGCGAAAGGAGAACGGAGGACTATACACTTGTTTTCTCGACGTCACCAAGGCATATGATAGCGTACCGCATGGCCTTTTGTTTCAGTTCTTGACGCTGATTGGCATGCCGAAGACATGGGTCAGTCTACTGCGTCGGCTATACACGCTGGTGAAGCTGGTGGCGTGTTTTGCCGAAGCCCAAACTGAACCAGTGACCGTGAATCGGGGTCTCAAACAGGGATGTCACCAATGATGTATATCCTGTATACAGCCGGCCTCGAGAGGACACTGCTGGCGGATGGCGGTGGATTCTCTCTTGCTCACTCATATGGCGGAGCACCAGTGCCCTGAAGGCTTCCGGGCTTCGTATACGCAGATGATAGCGTCCTGATGGCTGACAGTCTGGGTGACCTGCAGCACCTCGTTTCATCATCGGCAAATCACCTGAGCAAACTCAGACTCACCTTCAATTCCAAGAAATGAGCGGTGCTGGTCTTCGCAGGCACAGACACATCCGCGGCAGTGTCGCTGCCAGAGGGTGGGCAGATTCAGTGGAAGGAAGAGTACAGATATCTCGGTGTGCAACTAGGCCTATCGAGGTATCTCCCTCAGGAAAACATCCGACAAACATCACGCAAAGCGGCGAACGTGATATGCAAACGAAGCCTTTGGGGCTGCAACCACTTCCTACTGCTTCGGGAAATGTCGAAGTGTGTACATAATCCATGCCTTTCGTTTGCCAATGCCGTATTAACCTTCAAACCCGGAACCAGACAGTGGCCGAAACGAGGGCAGCGAGAGGTTGGTCGACTGGCCTAGGGCTGCCACGGACGAGTTGCTTTAGAGGCCATTCAAGGAGACGTTGGATGACCATTGTATGAGGCTCGAGAAACCAGGAGCAAGATAGCCTACGAGGGCCGCCTGCGTCTCATGAATGACAACAGGTGGGAAAGGCGCTTGTTCCGATACACCAGCCTGACTGGAATAAGCACAGTCAGGCTGGAATAAATAGACTGCGCGGGTGTACACCCTGTGCCAAAATTTTGGTTTCTTCGCGAAACCCGTGAAGGCATGACGAATTTTGCTTGCAGCGCGAACTTGGCACAACGACACGAGAAGGAAGACGACACACGCAGCACTACTAGCAGCAACAATGTTTATTTTTCCAGACCCGCAGCCCTAAGTGTACCCCTACCTCAGCAGCAACCGCAGGTCACGTGGTGATAACAACCGGCATGTTCGAGAGAATCACCTATCTAACAACAACATGACAGGCGATAACCGCATAGTAGCAGCACGCCAGCATTTCCGCAGGAACCCTAACTCTCTTGAAGATAATGATACTGATGGCTTGCTTACGCAGCCATCACCCAGAGCTCGATGTGCCCCGCTTTACGACTAGGCGGGGGATTTCATCCTTGTGGCGTCCCAAAATAGTGGTCCGGTCAAAGTTTGGCCGGCACCCGCACGACTGAGTGTGGATAGCGAGGAACCCGTCAGGCGGCAGCAGTTTGTCTTGTTTTCGTGCTCCCTTAGCCGCACGTTCACGCGCCTGCCAGTCTGTCCGCCCTAGCATTTCCCACATGACAGCAGGATACGGTAGATGACGAATGCCTTGCAAACTATGAATTTATGTTTATGCTTAATGCGACATTCCAGTTTTAGTGCGATAGCAATTATATGGATAGTCTCGCCTGTTTTTTGCCGTCGCCGCCGTCATGCACCATACATGTCTATAAATATATATATATATATATATATATATATATATATATATATATATATATATATATATATATATATATATATATATATATATATATATATATATCAAAGCCACAAAGACAAATAATTCAGAAAATCTTTCCGACGCACCGAATCGGACGGGCGACGTCCCGCTTTCCGGCGCGCGGCTTTAGACGCTTAGGCCACCAACAGCACTGTCTTTCAGCGTGCTAACGGCGAGCTATTCATATACACCACTTACATCAGCATGCTTTCTTAGTTACCACATACGTGGCGCGATATGCACGCGTGGTGCGCTTTAAAGATCGTCGCCCCGTTCCTGCGCACACCGTTGCTCTTCGACCGACAGGGCGTGGTCACCTTCGTGCGCTTATCTCGAGGAAAGAAGGGGGCGGCTGGCGGGCGGTTGTATGTCTTGTGCTTTCCCCGCGATGTCCGCGCTGAAGTCACAGAGCGTACGAAAGCCGCTTCGCTCGCTGCAGCGGCCGCGTTTCCGAAAGGAGCGCGCTGTTCAAACAGAAATAAGTAACAACTGGGACAGTTAGTTCGTGCTCGTCCTGTGTGTACCTGTTCGTTCGTTTCGTGTGTCCTGCTTTATGTTTGAGCAGTGCGCTTCCAGTGTTGAGCTGTGACGCATGATAGTTCGCGCTCGTCCTGTGTGCGTTCTTTTCGTGCGTCCTTTGGGCTCGAGCGACGCGCGGGCAGTTTCGAGCTGCTTTCCGTTGTTCGCGTTACATTCCAAATTATTGCTATCGCATTCACTGCTTCGCAGTTACGGCCAAACTGTGACTTTTTTTCTGTCCAAGAGGGATTTGCTTTCGAACAGAGGCTCTCTAGCTTGTGGGGCACAGAGAAAACTACCCTTATATTTTCACGTAAGGCCAATTTCTTCATGTTATGAGACAGTTTATGAATGTATGGAAAGACGGCTGAGTTCCTGTACTCAGGAGCAGCGAGGTCTTGTGGGTCAGGATCGCTCTATCGTGCACGAAGTTTCTTGAGGTTCTTTTCTACTACCGAGACGAGTACGTCATCAGGATAACCGGCTTCTTTTAGACGTGAAATCTGTTGCGTGAAACTGTGACCCATGAGGTGTGCGCAGGACTTTTTTATAGCGTTACTAAGGCACATAGCTGTAAGGCCCCTCTTGGTCAGTTTTGAGTGGTTAGGGTGAAAGGGAAATAGTCCCTTGTTGGCACGAGGTGCGTAACACCAGCATAGCTGGTTGTCCGAACAGGTTAGCATACGGTCCAGAAATCTAATGCGCCCGTCAGTCGGCCATTCAACAGTGATTTGCAGTGGTTCAAGACAAGCACGGCACTCATTCAACACTTCGGTACTCTCTTTCAGGAAACACACAGTTGGGCAGTCAATGAAAATGATAAAATCATCCACGTATCGAAAAGCTTTCCGTACATTAGTTCCCTCGAGACGATTCGCCAGGCCTCTGTCAAGTTCAGCTAAAAGTAGATTACCCAGCACGGGGGCGATACAGGAGCCAATACAAACACCCCTTTTTTGCAGTAACACAGATTGGTTCCATTGTGTAAAGGTCGAGGTTAAGTAAAATTTCAACAAACGCAAGGAATCATCGCTTGAGATGCCCGCTTCAGAAGTAAAGTTGAGTACACCATATTCATCTATGATATTTTCAACGCACTTTAATATCAGACGACGCGGGAGGGAGTGATACAAGACACTGATGTCGACAGAGAAGGCCTTCAACCGTCGATCTTCATGAGCTTTCAAAAATTCTACTATGCTTTCGGAATTATTAGCCAAAACCGGTCTCGTATCTCAAGGATATGGAGCTTGTTTTGCAAGAATAACGCAATTCTTTTCGCCATGTGCCTCTTTCCCACACAATCACTCTGAAAGGAATATCGTCTTTCTGCGTTTTAGCGCTGAGAGTAACCTCCAAATTAATATTGTCACATTTCTCGATAGCCTTGAGGGGTTTACTAATGTCCAGCTTCTTGCATAACTGGATAGCTCTGGCTTTCACTTTATTCAAAGATACGTCACTGATTACACTGAACACTCCAGATAGGGTTTCATTAGTTTTTTTCTAAGAAGCATTTGTGAGAAAAAACGGCAGCCCCCTTGTTTGTCTGATTGTAACACATACAATGAATTTTCCTTCGTGAACGACATCTTAATCATGAACCAACGCGGCTACGCCGCCATTTTAACTATACGAACGGGTACGGTGTGTGTACGCCTGTGGAGTGTTTTAGTTTATTTACTTTTTAGGTGGTATTTTTGTTTTTTTTTTTGTTCTCTGGCCATGGCAAATTAATCTAGCCCGCCGGATACAAAGGGATCAGCCTCAAATCATCATCATCATCACCACCACAAACGCGGCATGTGAAGACATCCGCATACATTGAACAGATTTAAGTATTAAAACTTTACAAATATGGAAAAGTAATAATAAAAACGACATACTTATTAAGCAGTCAAGGTTAGCAGGGACAGTACATCATCTTTCGGTTTGCTTGTTAGGTGATACAGTGCCATTAATTTACAATAATTGTTCTTAATTTAAATTCTTCTTGATTATACCTAGCTCGACTCAGACGGAGACAGGAGAGAAACGGACAAAGACTATGGCATCTGGTCCAGCTTCGACACATGTGATTATATTTTTACATAACAATATTTTGCATATAGTGCACTGTGAGGTGATATGGCCAGATCCTTGGTGGATCTGACCACGGAGGAAATGCATGGTCACGGGCGAAGAAACAAACACCATCGCCGCACTATACCGGAACTTACATACGTGCGGCGCCGAAAGCTGGAGATTAACAAAGAATTCTCGTGAGGCTAAAGACCTCGCAATGAACGATGGCCATGCACTAGTGGCGCGATGACTGTGAGAACGGAGCTGGTGGCTTTTCCCTCCTCCTCACCCTCACACGATTCCTCCTCACATTCAACTGCCTTTCCCACCCCCTTCCATGACTGTGCTATGCTTTATCCTCTCCCCTCCTCCTCACCCTCACTTCCCTTTCCCACCCCCTCGCCATACTTACTATACATGGCTATGCTACGCTTTGTTACTCTCTCCTTCTCTCTCTCTCTCTCTTTCGGTTTCTTTCTGCGACTCTCTCTCTGGTTCTCTTTCTGTCTTTATTCCTTTTTCTATTTTTTTTCTCTTTCTATCTTGTTCTCGTTATCTCGCATACAGAAAGACCATAAGCAAGGAACCATAATGCTTGCTGTTTAGTGTGCCTGGATAGCCGAGTGGTTGCGACGCTCGGCTTCGGCCCGTGGGTACCCGGGTTCGAATCCCACCTCGCCAAGAAATTTTATTCGCTTTTATTTACTTGTTCTACTCCTCTGCACTTCGAGCTTAAACCTCGATCTTAAACAGCCGTATTCTTAAAGAAAAATCAAGGCGGCTTCACACTACTTGTGCCGAGCCTAAAAAAACAGTGGAGCTAAGCGGCCTTCCTTCTTTCTCTCTCGTAGTTTCTCTGTGTTTTTTTCAGCCCCCTTTCTGTCTCTATTTCTTTGTTTCTCTCTTTTCTTTCTTCTATTTCTTTTTACCTTTCTCTTCCTCGTTCTTTGAATACTTTTTTCTCTATCTGTTTCTGTCTCTTCCATGCTTCTCTTTTGTTTTCTTCAGAAAGCACACCCATTGAACACGATTATTATTATTTTTACTTCTATCTCTTTAGCATCCAATTCGGAAACCGTAACCACAAATAATATTTTCGCTACCTACAAATTATCAAATTATCTCTTTAGAATTATCCCTTTTTTATTCACAAATCCTACTGCCGCACGAGTCGTGGCCGGTCCCCCGTGGTGGCTTGTGCCATTCCTCTAGGAACAACCAACCAACCAACGCGCCTATATTGCACATCCATCGTTTCAACCTCATTAATTTTGCTGGTCACAGGTCTTATTAGTCGCCAAACTGCAATGCAATACAGAAAAATGTACTATAAATATCCTCATTTCTCGAATGTACGTCGCCAAGATGAAACTGTGTTTACAGTCAATCTTAAGATCTAGAAGAGGACGAAGAGAGCGTGCGTCGGCCGATTTATTGCCATAGCTCGAGGCGGAGGTTTCAGTGTTACATCTGACGGATTTGTGCCAGACTGTACGGCTCCGCAGTTAAAAAATACGGCAGATACCACGTATTGTGCGATTCGATTTCACGCGAAGCAGTCGGCGAGTAGCAGCCCATGTGACATATTTAGCTTTGAGCCAAGTGTTACGAGGTGGATGGACGCCTTCGTGTAAACTGAGTAGTTTCGCTGATACCGTGGGCTTGTCAACCACGTTGACTACACTGGCACTGCCGCTACACTGGCGTGTAAAGGGTAGCTCATGGTCTTACATACAATTATCACACACATTGCAGCAAAGACGTCTCTTGCTTCGCAATGACGTGTACGCTCTGGTGCGATGATCTGCATATTATAGGTAGCGGTTCTCGGCATATTTCAGCAGCGTTTGGCTATACCTTTCTGAGTCGCACGAGTACGTATGCAGTGCTTATCACATTGTTATAAAAGCGGATAGCCAACACTGCAACCACGAGTGGAGTTTCCCCGACATGACGCTTCTCTGGGGCGCTTTTCCAAACCAGTTTGAAGCACCACGTGGCTGTGTGGTAGAACATTTGATTGTCATGCAGAATGCCTGTCTTCGACGCCTGCTCGGGCCATGGTATTGTTTGCTTCTATGGGAATTTTACAGCGGAAGCTGGCTAGGCGAAGCGAAAATCAGTCTGTCCGATGTTGACAGAAACTACTACATTGGCAGCGCCGTCAGTAACGTCGTTCTCTACGTCGTGCTGAAGCGCGTGCTCCATTGGCTGCGCCGTCCATGACGTCTTTTTCTCCGTCATACACAAGCATGCGCCTCGTGGCGGGCGGATGCTTCGATGAGGACGCGAGAAGGCGGCGCTGCGAGCAGAGTAGCGTCAACGGCGCAATGGCGCGAAGGCGTTCGCCGGGACCCGGGACCAACGCCCGTGTAAGGCCGCAGTGAGGCTGTGTGCCCTAAGGATGCCGACGTGTTTACGTTTTCAGGGGAGAGGGCAGTGCCTCTCTCGCTCGCCGACGGCGGCCGCTCAGCTTTTCTTTTTGTGTTGAGTGCTTGGGGCGAGAGTGGTTTCGCACCAAGGGGGGAACCGCGAGGTGGCAGAAGGCCGAGAGGGGTCGGATTTCGGAGCGGGGACCGGTGCCGGACACCTCCCGCTGTGTTTGGAGTGCATTGCGGGCAGTTGTGTCGGCTGCGATGGCGCCACGCGGGCAGTTGCGCGCCGCCTCCTCTCTGGTGTGAGATCTGGACCATGGCCGCCGCGGTCTTGTTTTTGAACTCCGGGAAGGCACCGCTTCCGGCCAGTAGACAGACCACACTGCGGGGGTCTGAAGCGCAGGCGCCGCGGCGCTGTTTGATGGCACCGGCCAGCGACGGGAACACGCTGCAGAGGCGACACCCCCGTAGCCTGGTTTGCGCCAAGTTGGAGGCGACGGTGCTTTTGCTGGCCGACGATGCCGCTGCAGCACGAAATGTGTGAGCAATAAATTGCGCACGTGGTGTCGGCTCGTGACATTGTGCGCGACCACGTGTCGACGAGAAAGAAGGAAAGCCGTTGTCTTTCGTAATATCTTGGTTTTCCGTTTAGGCCCTGCCCGGTGGGCTGTGGCCTACGAGTACTTACGTTCTGGTTGGCCGCCATGGTCAAGGGAGGGATAAAAGGATGCCACCGCCCTTTTTCTTTGTTTTTGGAGTAGATATTGACCTGCTCGTGAGTGGCACGTCAGTCTGGGCTGTAATTAGCGTCGCTGATAGATCAGTGAGGCTCCGTACAATGTACGTAAAGCTAGCCTGGGCTGTAATCTGAGCGCTGATAGATCAGTGAGGTTTGTGGCAATGCAATTTAGGACAGTCTGTGCTCTAACTTTGTTAACAAGTAGAAAAGTGAGACTGTATGTTTGTCCTGCTTTAATATTTGTATCTTTCTAAGCTCAGTCAATGTATTATTTTGCCTTATCATAAACGACTTCATTCAACTTACAGCCGCTGCTGCCTGCGTGTGAGTTCATCATCGCTGCCGATCACCGTCCAAGATCTCCGTCATCAACGACGAGGAACCATGGAAAACTTTACTGCCCACTTCTGGCGGGACTTTCTCTAGCGGCACTTCGGATGCGGCTGCGACGTTTGCGCCCACCTGTGGTTCGACAACAACCTGGCTACGATCGACGGGATCCGGTCTCAACTACAACGAAGCTATGCCATGGAGGTGCTGACGCTCCCAGCTGCTCCCGACGTAGGGGAGTTTCGGGCCTGTGGAACACATAAGGAATCGCTCATCAAAGGAAGTCTGCCAAATTTAAGCACTGTTAATCGATACGTTTACCCACCGATGTCTTCACATTTGCTCAGGCTCAACATCGTCGAGGAGCGACTAATGACCCCGCGTCTGCCGTTCTTTTGCATTCGGCGATTAACATACGGCAACGGACAATATGCAATCAAGGGACAAGTTGTGAAAGTTCCGTTCAACACGCAAAACACACTGAAATATCTGCCGCGTAACATCGCAGACGACGTAGCAATCGAGGTACATATCAAGCGCCGTCTCCTCCCAAAGCCTACATACAAGCGGGGCCTCGTCAAGAAATGCAACATCAAAGCCTTGCTACTGTACTTCATCGACACCCATTTGTACCGGACGGTACAAGATACGAGTAGAGCCTGCCACGTTAGACGCCCTCCCTGAAGACGAGCATATTAACGACGACTAGATCGAAGCCACTGCCGAAGTTACGAATCCCGACGATCCCGTACAGTGCGTGTCTGCCATGCACGCAGTGAGCCACACGGCGGTGTTCGACGACGCAGTTGTGGATTCAACTCATCTCGTGGACAGCACGCATTACCTAGCCATCGCTCCCGGACAAGGGCAGATTCCCGTGTCCCTACTGTACGATTAACACGCGGGGGAGCTGTCGTTTCCGCAGATATACTTCGGCCATCCGCGGAAAAATGACAACTCCACACGCACGCCGTTCCCCAAAGCCACCAGTGAGATACGGTGCTCGGACCGTCGAGGCAGGTAACTGGCTCACATTGTACACTGTCGTCCTTTATGAAAGGGAACACGCGAGCGCGCGGCCTGCGCGCTGCGGCAGCTGCGTACAGCACCATCAACCGAGAGCTGAAGAAAGCACGTCCGCTTTTGGCGGCATCGCCCGCTGCGCGACCGAAGCGGTAGCGTAATCTAGCAGCGCTTGTCCACCGGCCATGGCTCGTTATTTTGTTTGCCAATAGATGACGCCAAAAGCGGGTGCGCTTTCTTTCGCTGTCGGTTGATGGCACTGTAGGCAGCCGCATCACAGAGCCATATATACCCTTCGGGAGAGTTTGGCGATTGTTTCATCTCGCCGCTCTCCGAGCTCCGCCCCAGCGCCGCCCTCTTCTCGTGACGTAAACCCTCTCTCCTCGCCGGCGGCGGCGGGCGACAGCGCGGCGCGGAGTCCGGCGCTGCCACGGCGGCGAGACGCCGGCGCGCCGCACTTACACGATCGCTGAGGAGCGCGCGTAGGTTACGAAGCTCTTGTGCGAATCCGCGCGTATTCATGGCGACTGCTCCTCGCATTCAAGCGTGAATTTGTTGTGTGCGGTGGGCTTCTGTTGCGCGGTTGGCTGTTCAAACAGCAGCGCGCAGGGTTTCCGCCTTTTATGCTTCCGAAGGAAAAGAAGTGACGACGCCTTTGGATCAGCAACATCAGACGCAGCAAATGGACCCCGAACGACTGCTCCGTGCTATGCGAGATACGTACTTGAGTATTTAGCTTGAATATTGCTGGTATTATAAACAGCGTTTCATTAACACCAACTTATTATTTGTTGTGCAATGAGGCCCTTTCAGGCGCACATACTTAAAAAATAATTTTGTCACGCTGAAATAAAGGGTTTTATGGTTTCGATCGCTTGGGCAGATCGAAATTTTGGAGCGATCACGCTATAAGTCTCAAGCGTGATGTGTTGCCTTTACGTAATTTATCGCGCGTTCTGAGCACGAGCTTGGGATGTTACCGTGATGTTGTGAGGGGAAGACTTATTCCGATATCGCAGGTTAGTGCCGTCGCGCGTCAGCTGCGGCGGTTACCTGGCATGTGTTGTACGTTATGTGGTCTGTGTTTCTGTGGATGTCAGCCTATGGTGTCATTTACCGCTGTGTTGCCACTTGTGTGCATGCTAGCAGTTTCACGTTTAATTCGCGGTGTAAATTAATCTGCGCCTCTGTGCTAAGCGAATGTGCCTTGCGCTTTTTAGTCATGTACTTATAGTGCACGATGTCTGTGCTCGTGCAGGAAGCTCTTCCAGAATAGCAAGGGGCCCTTGTGTGCTCGATCAAATTTCGTGATTAGGAAGTATAGAGCGCGAAGATGTTGAGCAGAAAAATGATTTTGTAAAGTAAACCAACAGGATGTCCGCTTTAAGACTAGCCGAACGAGGTATTGTTTTCATTGAACACGCGCCTACTGGGGGCCCTGCACCTGCTCTGACGAAAACCTCAGTGCCTCAGCAAACGCGAAAATTGACCGCCGGCGTCCGCGGCGTCGGCGTCCCGCGTCGGCGGCGTCAACACGAGGGATGTCAAAAACCATCACGTAATGACGTGACCATACGACCAAAGATTGTGACGTCGTCATGACGTCGAATAACGTGACTTCACGCGATGACGTCAGCACATGACCAGATGTGGTGTAGAAAGATTGCAGTGCCTCCGATATTGGAGGCAGTGCAAAATGTTAGGTCACAAAGCTTTCGAGGGGGGGGGGGGTCGTGAGGAACAATACATCTACTGAAGAAAAGGAAGATGGCTTTCGCCTTCGAGTGGTCTTAGGCGAATGCGTAGGGACCCTGTGAGTTTTTTTTTCTCTCTTATTGGAGAGTTTTAGTGCCGGGAACTCCAAGCCACTTCCTTATTCACCCTCTTACGTTCCCTTGTACTCTCAGCCGCACCCATGGACTATACAAAGGAACGTAAGGGGCTTACGTACGCAAGGCACTTTGGAGTCCCGGCACTAAAATTCTCTAAGAGGGAATTTTAGGGCTCGAGATCCCCAAGCCGTTTGTGTACGCCCGCTTTTGCGCTTTTGTGGCCTTAATACAATTACGTGCGCTGGTATCTGTTTCTTTTAAAAGCAGAGCTGTTTAAGCTTGGAGAATCCCCGTTAGTGGCGAATAAAAATTGTCACCATCTGGAAGCGGCACGCAATCCGTCCGCTTCTTTATATTCTGCTTTGGTGCCAGAACACGTGCACAGACTTTTCCGGCGTGGTATGCAATGATTCTAACGTAACACTTGTCACGTCACATGTTACAAGAATCACACCTGTTATATATGCTCGTCACAGAGTCGCATCACGCAATACCAATTTTGGTGTATATCAATCTCGCGGAACGGCCACCATCGCACCATGACCGTGGCACGTAAGTCACGCTGTACATGACACGTGTGTCATGATATTCACATTAACTTCCGTTATTTATGTTCGTCACACAGTCATGTCGCGCACTACTAATTTTGGTGTATATCGAGCAAGCGAAACGGCCGCCAGCGCACCATGAGCGTAGCAAGTAAGTCATACATGACACGTGTGTCATGATTTTCGTATTAATATCTCTCGTCATTTATGTTCGTCACACAGTCATGTCGCGCAATACCAATTTTGGTGTATATCAAGCTAGCGAAACGTCCGCCGGCGCACCATGAGCGTGGCACGTAAGTCGTGCTGTACATGACATGCGTATCATGATTTTCATAATAACTCCCGTTATTTATGTTCGCCATTCACCCTCGTCAAGCCATACCAATTTTGGTATATATCAAATTAACGAAACGGCCGCAACAGCACCAAGACTGTGGCATGTGAATCATGCTGTACATGACATGCATGTAATGATTTTCATGTTAAGACCAGTCATTTATGTTTGTCATACAGTCACATTATGCCATACCAATTTTGGTATACACCCCATGAACGAAACGGCCAGGAGAGCACAAATTCGTAGGCGGCTAGATAGGTAGATAGACACATAGATACGCTCAAAGTCGTAGAAGTTCGCTAAGAAATGCCTCGCATTTAAAAAAACCAAGATAAACGCAGAACCACAGGTCTTCATAGCTCGAAAAGTCACCGATGATCACGATACTCCCTCATGCGAATTCTGAGCGCAGCTTTGTGTTGAGGCAACGCGAACTGTGTTTGAATTTCTGGCTATCCGCATTGGAAGATTCGTTACATATTGCCACAGAAACTGCCAGTGCTCGAGTGCTACGCACGCCACTCTGTGCATTGCAGGCGTCATCGACATCCCCGTCACGACAAGCGAGACAGTAGCAGCGCACCCACCAGCTCTACATGCGCACGAGCTCCGACCGAAGGGCGAGCACGCATGACGGAGGAAGAAAGCGATGTTAGAGGCCAGTGGCTCGTGACATCGACAGAATCCACGTTCGCTGTCTTTCGTCATCGTTCGCTCTATCGGTTACGCCGACTACGCCAACGGCGATGCTAAACAACGCAGGAACAGGCGTCTAAGAGCTGCGACCAAAAAGCACAGCGCGTATCGCGTCGTGGACTCGAATCGGCGTGCATAACTCAGTTAAACGATGATTTAGACACGTCTAATTCACTCCATATTCTTCATTAAATTCGTATAACAATGTTCTTGCACAATTTCGCTTTCGAAATTTTTTTAGTAGCGCTAGATTTCACGAATGAACAGAGCGTACATAGCCTCAGCGGTGCGCCCGTCGCGCGGAAAGACTATATATGGCGGACGCCGCCGGAGCGGAGGCGTGGCGGTGACGTGAACAGCGTCATCGCCGCGCCGCGACGTCACTGCCCCGCCCATTCGCCAGACTCTCCCCATCGACGGCTCTGCCGCATCAGAGCTCAGGCCGCGCGCTCGCGTGTTCCCTTTCATAAAGGACGACAGTGTACACGGCCATGAAAGTGATCAAGTTCAACATCGTCCAAAAAAAGCGTCACATTCCGTACCAACGATCTTAAGAGCACCATCACTTGTAACAAGCAGAGAACGGTGACTTTTTGAGTTAGCAAGACTTGTGTTTGGGCAAGTTGGTTCATACATGATACGGACATATGGGACGGGGACATAGACAAGAGGCACACAGGAGAGATGCGCTTGACTGAGACATGGCCTTCAAGTGTGGAGTCCCAAACACGGTCCATTACTGGGAGAAACGCAAGAAGGAGGTGTTCTCAGTGACGAGGCGACTCGGCAAGCCAACGGCATTTCTAACTTTGTCGGCCTTCCAAGTTCATTGGGGCCGCTTAGTTGAGCTGCTCAAACGCATCAGGGTTGGGGTGCCTTAATGCGCGTTTTATCGAGGCACTCTAATCTGGGCATACGGCGACGACACGAAATGCCGGTTCATGCAGCAGTTGGCGCTCCTCGAACGCGTCGAACTTTGGAAGAATGATCCTGCGGCGTGTGCGATATAGGTCAACAAGTTCTTCGACATCATCCGCATCGTCCTGAAAGACCGGCGTATTTTGCCGTTCAAACTATACCAGTAATTAAGAAAGGCTTCAACACACCGTAGCGTTTAATCCACTGCTTAACACCGGGGCCACACGTTTCAGCTTCTCTAGTTCACCATCTGTACGAAGTGCTTGGGCGTTGATTTTTTTTCGCTTAGCGATTAGAATTTTCTGCGACACGGGCCCTTTCCACCAGTAACGTGTGTCTCATACGCGCATACCGCTGCCCATGGTATGCGGGTATGTGCCACACGTTACTGGCGGACAGGGTTTCATGACGTACGCGACAGGATATTCGCGCTATTCTTGGCGTGATCTGTGAATCATGTTAGTCATATACTCGTACCCTGCTATGCCAATTTTAGTACGTACGAAGTTGAGGAGACGACCACGAGAGCGCCAAGTCGTGGATGGCCAAATAGATAGATAGATAGATAGATAGATAGATAGATAGATAGATAGATAGATAGATAGATAGATAGATAGATAGATAGATAGATAGATAGATAGATAGATAGATAGATAGATATATAGATAGATAGATAGATAGATAGATAGATAGATAGATAGATAGATAGATAGAAACTGTCAAAGTGCCTCTGGCTCGCTAAGAAATGTTTAGCATTTCATAGTACGATAGATGGGTGCATTACGGAGCATGCAGGGGCCACCGACACTCTGGGCATAATTAAACAGAGACAGGTCATAACCAATATACCCAGGGTACTGCTGCAATTGCCGGGTTGATTGCAATTACAATGTTTTAGAATAAATAATGGAATAAATCACTTTTTATAACAAGATTAAAATTACAGGCAGTTATGGTGTCACCTGGCGCACGACAGAGTTAACAGGGGATCTCTGTCAGCAGCATTCGTTCTGCAGTGGAGAAGAAATTCTCCGATGATCACCAACTATACTTTGACGATTTGACCGAAAGCATAGATAAGGCCGCAATTGTTTGTGGCGTTTGAAGAGGCACGAGACATATGGCTGTTCTCTGCGTGAGTTTTCTTTCTTACCAGGACGGAGTCATCCTAACAAAAGAGTCAGTATGTCTACCTAATGTCAATGCCCACCGCCTGCTTTTCATCCAGAGTCCACCGGGTCATGAGAATGCTTCAATACTCTTCGCGATGACAAAAGCGCACCTAGAGCAGAGACTTCGGAAGAACACAAAACGAAGCGTCCTGTGCTATTCCTGTTCTAGTCGCACGTTGGCCATCAGGAGCTTATACCAACAGGCCCAAGTGCCACTTATTCTAACACCATTTTCATGTACCACTACTAAAGTTTGCATGGTCCTTGCACCATATTTTTCACTACATGTCTAGCTTGCTCACCATCACCTCTAAGCGGCTTCGGTTGCACGACAGTATAGCGCTGCTCACAGCATGGAACGCAAATTCCGCACCGGTTGCGCCTCTCCCAGACACCGCTGTGACTTGCTTGAGTGACACGGTACCTATTTCACTTGTTACTCTCTATATAAAAACAGGCCTTTTGACTAGATCTGCTGATGATGTGCTATTGCTGGTCTCGCCGTTGCTATACAGGTAAGCGCGCACGCGTTTTTCATAGTAATGGAGGCTTGTTGATCTTTTAGTTACATTTCATCACATAAGCAACATGTTTTTAAGCGCGCCTGTGGCCGGGCTCGTTCGGTAAACACTGATTTTATAGGTAGTGTAAGCACACAGGCAGGGCTGTAGGCGCTTGAAGAAGGGTGAGACGCGTTTTCCACACCGGTCCTGCGGCCATGATCCTTGCCAAACTCGGAACAGTAGCGCAAAAAATCACACAGAAGATGACAGAGCAAAAGGGGACACAGCGCTAAACTAACAACTCAGTGTTTACTGCAGGTAATTGCATATATATGCACATGACACCGCGCGAAAGGAAAAAGAAGGGGGCGAGGGAACACGCAAGGCAACCAACCAAGCATATCACACAAGCGGCTGACGCGACAGAAATATCATTTCTTTTTCTGATAGACGGATTGAAGGGCAACTTACCGCGCCTCTATGTTTATCTTTGCAGCTTCAATAATTTCCCGCGTTAGTTGGTCCGAATTTCTAGCTAATGAATGCGCGCGGTTGAATAGTGGCTTGCAACCGCAACGCGCACAATGCGCAGCGAGGTGGCCTGACAAAGCGAGATTTCCCACATTGTACCTATGTTCCCGCAGATGCTCATTCATACATCTGGCTGTCTGGCCCACATATTCTTTGCCGCGTGTGAGCGGAATATGATATACTACTCCCTCTACACAGGAGACAAATGGTTCGCGGTGCTTCTTGTTGCATCCGCGTGGCTTGCGCGCACCCGCGTTCACTCTAGCGCACAAGCTCGACAGCTTCAAAGGAGCGGATAGCGCAACATCAACACCTACACGCTTTGCAATTTTTATCAGGTTGTGACTGAAGAAACTCCCATGTTCACCCTCTTTCTTTTCTTCAACTGGCAACCTTGTACTATCGCGAACTCGCTCGGCAACGAGCATCCCTATCGAAATAAATTTAGTTCTTTTGTTCATCCCCAACGAAGCAGTCGGTTCTTTGGTGACCTGCGATAATTTCCTCAGTGATTAATAGTTTGAAGGTAGGGCAAGACAACAAACTTCTTTCTTTCATGCGTCACATGCTCAACGGTATTACAGTCAACTTCCTTGGCTTTTTTGAGCATGCTACCTGCTACAGCGGTCAACACATGCGACGGGTAACCCGCGTCTGACAACCGTGTAATTGGTCACAAATATTTTTGTGAATGAAGTGCGTCCAGGACTTCAGAAGGGCATTAGTGAAACACAATTTGATAATACCTCGCTTGACCAGCTTCGAATGAGCAGATGAATATGGAAGGATGGGTTTTTTGCCTCTAGGCTCGTAACACCAACATGACTGTTTATTAGCCAAATTGAGGGTAAGATGTAAAACCTGATGGAGCAGTTAACTGGTGCTTAAAATGTTAAAACAAGAGGCCTGGGGCATTCATTAGGAACAGGGCGAACAGCACATGTCACGTTGGCAGGCAAACCAGAGTCAGAGTCTAATAAACCAGGTAGTCGTCTACATAGCGGACAGGGGCGTAGCCAGAAATTTGTTTCGGGGGGGGGGGGGGGGGGGAAGGTTCAACCATACTTTATGTATGTTCCTGCGTGCGTTTGTATGTGCGCGTGAATATATACGCAAGCAAAACTAAAAATTTCCGGGGGGGGGGGGTTTGAAACCCCCAACCCCCCACTGGCTACGCCCCTGATAGCGGAATAACCTTACTACGCCTAGTCCCACCATCCAAGAGCGCACTACCCGATCCTTATGGGCCAGAAACACATCACATAAATAGGGCGCAATAGAAGAGCCTATTGATACGCCAGTTCTTTAATAAAGTTTCAGTCACCCCAAGAGACGAACGTCGAAGAAAGATAAAACCTAAGAAGTTCTAAGAACTTGTAAGAAGCAAGACCTGCTTCGTTCTGGAACTTTACGACGCCATGAGCATCAATGGCGGTCTCTACACACTGGAGGAGTTCATCTTGCCGAATCGAATAATACAGATCATTTATGTCTAACGAAAATGCTGTGAAGTTGCCGCTAGCATTATCGCTTAAAAATTCTATGTCGTCATGTGAACTGGAAATCAGAAACGGATCATCGATAGTCAATGTTTTCAGTTTTTGCTGGAGAAAACACGCTACAGATTTCTGCCCGTTACCGCATTCCGAAACAATTACTCGGAATGGGCAGCCATTCTTAAAGGGGCCCTCCAACACTTTTTTTGAAACGCCTACATCACTGCCGACCGCATCAACGCGTAGTGGCGCACGCAAGAACTATTGCGGGCGGAAATGACGAAGATGAGCGCTGGCCTATGATTGGATAAATGTAACGTTAGAAGTAATAACGGCGTTGCATCACAAAAGGGGTTATTATTGGGTTTAGTTTTTCTTTAGCATGCTTTTTTCACTGAACACCAACTAGACGAACGGTCTTATACGTTCAGCTTTAGAACTGCAGCGCCCGGTAAACAATGCGCCGAACGCCACGGCGCTAGGGGAAACGCACTGGGGACGCTCCAGGCGCCGTTGTTTGAAGAAACGGAAGGGAGAAAAATGTAAGAGCGTTGATATAGACGCCGTCGCAACAAGAAAGGGGACTAAAACTACAAAACATGATAAAGGCGTTCGCCATCTGCCTCGTTTCGCACGTGCAGTTCACTCTTAATGCACCACATTGTTTGTTATTATCGCAACGGCGACATAATTACGTTGGAAAGAACGGGCAACATAGTATGCAAGCTTCCCGTACGTAGGGTCTTTCAGTTCATTTCATTGGGGCGCCATCAGACGTCACAGGGCGAGTGAAACGTTGTCAGGTGACCCCGCGAAAATCGGGTTGAGGGTGGGCTTCCATTTTATTGTATTTTGAGTGTTCTAGGCTGAATAACTTCGGACTGCGTGCCCCTATCGCCGCCGTTCTTGCTGCACTAATCTCTACAGCCTTCAGTCTACGCAACCCGAAAGTAAAAAATGTAAAAAACGAGGTCTGGAGAAGTGTTACAGGGCCCCTTTAAGGGGTTTGTCCGTAGAAAACATATTCAAACTAAGGCCTGTGCTTTTGTACAGATCGCGACAGAGTGAACCTAAGTCAAGGCTTTTACACAACCTGCATGCTTCTTTCTTCACCTTTGCTGGGCACACATCATTACGTTTCAGAAAAGAAGCGGTTATGGCATCTAGTGCCTTGGAATTGTAATCACCTTTTGTGAGAACCGTGAAGCCACCCTCTTTATCGGCTTGTAATAAAGACAAAGAGTTCTTCCTGAGGAAGTTCACTGTGGAATTGAGAGCGTACCTACTGGCATTTGAAATACACCGCGCAAGAACGTCCACGCCCTCCGAGATGCAACGTTCAACATCAGCTTCTGGGGCACTGTTGCCTACCCGTCTCACCAGCGATAGAAGCTCCGGTGGCGACTTGCTTGGCTGTACGGCGAACTTGAGGCCATGGCTGGGAACCTTGCTTACTTGGTCTGGAAGACGGACGTCTCCCACCGCGTGGATGGAATTCTGGCCACCAGCGGTCTTCTTCGGAACGCAGGATTGCAGGGATTGCTACGCCTACTGCCGCAACGCTTCAGTGGAGGAGCGAAGAATTCGCAAGCATTCCAACCACTGTTGGCATTGGTGGGCTAGTTTTTTTGCCCTACTGTTCCGAGTTATGCAATACCAACTAGCCCACCAGTCTGTCCTTTTAAACGTCATCTCTAGTTCGTCGGGCTCTTACAACTGTCTCGCCGTCGACCCAAGTATCCTCATCTCACTGGCTGCTGTCGCCTCGTGCCGCTCGCGCTCACTATCTTTCTGCATTCAAAAGGTATCCTTTCACAGGATGTTTTTCTGCTGTGTGGTGGGTTCGCTCCGTCTTTCGGCCACGGCAGGAGGCTGTGTAAGATTTTGAAAGCCGAGTATAGGCTCGGCTATACTCGAGACAGGCTTGAGTATAGAAGGAGGCACTCTTCCTTCATGTGCACCAGGTCCCGCACCCGAACCGAGCACGAGGACAGTGTTGGAATGCTTGCGAATTCTTCGCATCTCCACTGAAGCGTCGTGGCAGCAGGCGTTGCAATCCCTGCGATCCTGCGTTCCGACAAACACCGCTGGCAGCCAGAATTCCATCCACACGGTGGGAGACGTCCGTCTGCCAAACCAAGTAAGCAAGGTTCTCAGTCATGGCCTCATCAAACAAATCAAATCAAATCAAATCGATGGTGACTTGCTTGGCTGCATGGCCTCAAGTTCGCCATGCAGCCAAGCAAGTCACCACCGGAGCTTCTATCGCTGGTGAGACGGGTAGGCAACAGTGCCCCAAAAGCTGATGTCGAACGTTGCATCTCGGAGGGTGTGGACGTTCTTGCGCGGTGTACTTCAAATGTCAGGAGGTACGCTCTCAATTCCACAGTGAACTTTCTCAGGAAGAACTATTTGTCTTTTTTACAAGCCGATAAAAGGGCAGCTTCACGGTTCCCACAAAAGGTGATTGCAATTCCAAGGCACTAGATGCCATAACCGCATCTTTTCTGAAACGTGATGATGTGTGCCCAGCAAAGGTGAAGAAAGAAGCGTGCAGGTTGTGTAAAAGCTTAGAAGAACTTGTTGGTGGGCGAGTTGGTGCATCCTAATACAAAAGGGATAACTGCGCTACCTGACACACACGAAACAACCATAGACACACACAGGCGCAGTGTGTGTCTATGTGTGTGTCTGCGCCTGTGTGTGTCTATGGTTGTTTCGTGTGTGTCAGGTAGCGCAGTTATCCCTTTTGTGTAAAAGCCTTGACTTAGGTTCACTCTGTCGCGATCTGGACAAAAGCACAGGCCTTAGTATGAATACATTTTCCACGGCCAAAACCCATAAGGATGGCTGCCCATTCCGGGTACTTGTTTCTGAAAGCGGTAGCGGGCAGAAATCTCTCGCGTGTTTTCTCCTGCAAGAACTTAAAATATTGACTATCGATGATCCGTTTCTGATTTCCAGTTCACATGACGCCATAGAATTTTTAAACGATAATGCTAGCGCAACTTCCCAGCATTGTTGTTATACATAAAGGATCTGTATTATTCGATTCGGCAAGATGAACGGAAACCGCCATTGATGCTCATGGTGCCGTAATGTTCCAGAACGAAGCAGGACAAATTCTTAGAACCTAGGTTTTATCTTTCTTCGACGTTCGCCTCTTGGGCTCACTCAAACTTTAGTCAAAGAACTGGCGTATCAATAGGCTCTTCTATAGCGCCCTATTTAAGTGATGTGTTTCTGGCCCATAAGGATCGGTTAGTGCGCTCTCGGATGGTGGGACTAGGCGTAGTAAGGATATTCCGCTATGTAGACGTCTACCTGGTTTATTAGACTCTGACTCTGGTTTGCCTGCCGACGTGACATGTGCTGTTCGCCCTGTTCCTAATGAATGCCCCAGGCCTCTCGTTTTAACATTTTAAGCACCAGTTAGCTGCTCCATCAGGTTTTTAGATCTCACCCTCAATTTGGCTAATAAACAGTCATGTTGGTGTTACGAGCCGAGAGGCAAAACATTCGGCAGATCCCACGTACCATGGGAGTCGAAGTTATGCAAAGCATGCGGCGGGAAGTTTATACGCACACATATATCTTGAAGAGCCGTATATGTGACATATAACCAGCTGTTTACAGTTGGGCAACGCTGCCAACGGCAACGTGGGTATTATACCAATACCAGAAGCGGTAAGCTGATATGTTGCGCTTATACTTGTTGCTTATAGTGGAGAACGCACGCGCGTTTCACGAACCCGTGCGCATGTGTGGGAGGGGTTCTTGACAGTTAAATTCTTGAACAAGGTCATCATCCCCGTGATCAGGGAGCACCAGCAGCTGGTCATGACTGTGTTATCGGATCAGGTCGTGATCGCGGTGACGAGGGGTCCATGTGTAATGAAGTATGAGGTATAGTACAGCTGTTGTAAATCGCGGATGCCTCGGTCATTTCGTCGACAAATTGTCTGTCGATAGAGCCGGCGACATGTCGGAACCTGAAGTCACTCTTCCCGTTCGTGATGTGTATAGGCCGTCGAGGCTGGTCGGCCTGGATAGTGCTACGTAGACCAACATCTGTAAATGGCGCTTGTATTCGTAGACTACCTGGGCGTATGTGGCCAAGTAGCCTAGTCTACAAAGCGGCTGTCAATCAATCTGGCATCATCCTCGGTCAGCATGAGGCCATCGTCCGGCCTCGTAAGAAATGAAGAGGACACTGCGTCGTTCTGGCGGACTAAGAGCACTTTACGGTGCGATGATGTGAATATGATACGTAACTTTCGTTAATGTATTCGTCCGGGGTCGAGCAATGCTTCAATATTGCTTGTTGAATCATAGGAATAGAAATGTAATGTTTATTAGACTGCTATAAAGGCGGAGCCAACTCTGGAACCACAGCCGTTAATCTGATATGACGCCTGTATTGTAGGAGTATACACATCGTAGGAGTATCATGTAGTGTTTATTGCTTTCTTGTAAAATTACCAAGCACCACAACCACAATTGACGTTGCACCGATACTACGCCTGCATAGGCTGTTTTTCCAAACCAGTTTATAGACCTGGTGTGGCTCTGTTGTAGAATACCTGATTGCCATGCAGAATGCTTGGGTTCGATTCCTGCTGGGATCCTAATTTTCATTCTTTCCATTTGTCACGTCAACGCTGCAGATGTCGGTTTTTCTTAACGCTCTCACATTTAATGTCTGTTCTCGCCGTTCCTGGGCAGATATAAACAGTCAATTACCTGTGGCGCATACCCGTGCACCGCGGCCCATGGTAAACGGGTATGTGCCACACGTGTCTGGAGGAAAGGGTTTGACGACGTACGCGAAAGGATTTTCACGTTATTCATGTCATGACCCGACAGTGATATTCGTCAAGTCCTCTTGCCCTCCCATGCCAATTTTTGTGTACACCAAGTTAAGGAGGCGATCATGAGAGCCCCCAGACGTAGGCGGCTAGATAGATAGATAGATAGATATATAGATAGATAGAAACGCCCAAAGTGCCAAAGGTTCGCTAAGAAATGCTTCGCATTTAAAAACCTATTCTGCCATATTCACCTGCTCATTCGAAGCTGGTCAAGTGGGGTATTATCAAATTGTGTTTCACTAATGCCCTTCTGAAGTCCTGCACGCACTTCATTCACAAAAGTTTTTGTGACCAAGTTACGCGGTTGTCTGACGCGGGTTACCCGTCGCATGGGCTGACCGCTGTAGCAGGTGGCATGCTGAAAAAAGCCAAGGAAGTTGACTGTAATACCGTTGAGCATGAGACGCATCAAAGAAAGAAGGTTGTTGCCTTGCCCTACCTTCACAATATTAGTCACAATCTGATGAAAATCGCAAAGCGTGTAGGTGTTGATGTTGCACTATCTGCTCCTTTGAAGCTGTCGAGCTTTGTGCGCAAGCCAGGCGGATGCAGCAAAAAGTACCGCGAACCTTTTGTCTCCTGTGTAGAGGGAGTAGTATATTCTGTTCCGCTCACATGCGGCAAAGAATATGTGGCCCAGACAGGCAGATGCATGAATGAGCGTCTTCGGGAACATATGTAAAATGTGGAAAATCTCGCCTTGTCAGGCCACCTCGCTGCGCATTGTGGGCGTTGTGGTTGCAAGCCACTATTCAACCGTGCGCATTCATTAGCTAGAAATTCGGACCAACTAACGCGTGAAATTATTGAAGCGGCAAAGATAAAACACAGAGACGCGATAAGTTGCCCTTCAATCCGTCTATCAGAAAAGGAAATGCTATTTTTGGTGCGTCAGCCGCATGTGTGATATGCTTGGTTGGTTGCCTTGTGTGTTCCTTCGCCCCATCGCCCCCTTGTTTTTCCTTTGGCGCGGTGTCATGTGCATGTATATGCAATAAACATGGAGTTGTTAGTTTAGCGCTGTGTCCCGTCTAGCTCTGTCGTCGTCTGTGTGATTTTTTTGGGCTACTGTTCCGAGTTATGCAATGCCAACTAGCCCACCAGTCTGTCCGTTCAAACATTATCCTTGCCAAGCCTGCTGGGCACTCATGTAGTCGGGGCCGGACCCAATCTAGTCCAACAGAATGCGTTGGCGGGCTAGTTTGTGAGAATCCATATTGCTTTTTTACCGCAAGAAACGACGCCACAAGAAAGAAGACGGAAACACAGCGCTACTCTCAGCTGACATGGTTTATTGCGTCACTCGCTGTGTTTCCATCTTCTTTGTTGCGGTGTCGTTTTTTGCGCTAAAAAAGCAATATGGATTCCCTATCTAGTTGTTTCAGCTCGCTAGGATGTGGGTTCTTGCGCTGCTGCCGCATTTAGAGACTCCATTGCGCGGTGCCTAAGCATTGCCGCGTGAGCTATGGGCTTCATTCCACATAGCAATGGGTCAACAAAGCCAACTAGTGAATTCGTTTGCCTGTTTTAGGCTACAAAGAATTTAAATCGGCAAACTACGAATGTCGTAGTGTTGTGCTAGGCATGCTTTTAGAAGTGAACTGCGAACAAACTGTGATTGAACCATTTCGGGAAAGTGCGGTTTTGAACCTCTCTTCACCAGCAAAAAGTTTTCTTAAGGTATATTCACCATTGAACCCGGTATTACAAGCCATACCTTGCTGTTAGTTTTCTGTAAGTCTTTACGCGCTGCTATTGCTAAAATTGACTCATTAGCATACATATGTGACTACAAATGTCTCGAAGGTGATAGGATTATATACATTATCTACACAGAAAACCTGTATACCAGGCCATAGCTGTTGTTCGTTTTTATAAAGAAATTTTAAAGAGGTTGTAGATCACTGTATCAAACAGTTTGTTCTCATAAGAAAAATTGTTTACAAATTGATGGAAACACTTTGTTCAAGCGCGAAGTTATTCAGAAGAAACGAAATTTCAAAGAAATACCTGGCATGCAGCTGGAAAACAAGCATTTCGCGGTCTTAAACATTCATAATTGAAAGAAGGAGTGCAAATCTTACACTATCTCCCGCTAAAGGGGACCATGAGGCGATGCGAAGCCGGAGCACTTGCAAGATCGCGTTCCGTTGGCGTTCGTTGGGCATGCTACCGACCTCGCGTCGGGGAACGCGATGAGGAACACTACGCGCGTCTCCCTCTAGCCTGGCCGTTAATTCTCACAGGGCGAGCGGAGAACGCGGTCTACAGGGGCGCGAGAGAGAGGCAGCGTACGAGAGAAGAGAGGGGGGAGGGGCCGCGCATGCGCTGGCGCTCATCGCGGCGCTGCGCAGGAGAAAATTTCGGCATGTCGAGCCCGAATTTCAGAGGAGTCAGCCGAAGCGAGCGCTGGACTGAACGCGCGCAGTGCTCTACCACTTAAAGGAGAGGAGACTAGAGGAGGAGAGTAGCGCATGCGCCACGAGAGCCGAAGCAAGAACGCAGGAGAAGCGCAAGCAGCTGCTGGTAGAGAAGTGGAGAGAGTAACGCGCAGCTGTTGGAGAGAGGGAAGGAGGAGAGTTGCGCATGCGTAGTGTGAGTGCGGACTACCATGGCGCGGGACATACCCCCGAGCAACAGATGCTTCGCACCTAAAAACGAAGGAGAGGGGAAAGGACCACAGGTAAACAGGCCTAGATAGAAAACTGCTCATTGTACATTTGACTATTGTGTACTCCTTATTTCTTCCTGTACTGGTTATCAAATTTTAATGCGCAAATTGCGGATTCCGCTTCTTCATCGAAGCGTTCAAATGATTAATATGCCCTCTTTTGCTACCAAGGTAATTTGAGCCCTGTTTATGCAGCCCTCCTGCTTGGGCTGGCACCTCGACCTGCAGTATCTTGAAATAGGTCAATAAATATACCATACTTCAAGAAGAGATTTAGCTAAAAGAACGTCTCGAACAAGGTGCTTCTTTTTTTTAAGGAAACAGAGGCTACATGAAAATTCAACTTGCACACGAAGATTGAAAGAACAGTCAGGAGCAAACGAATGCATAAAAGCTGTTTTTTTTATTCAAGCAGCTAAGGGATGGTGGCACTGCCGGCAGAAATGTGCGGGGTTTGTTCACCACGAAATCCACCTAAAACATGAATCACGTATACAGTGATGCTACCGAGGACTTCTGATTTGGAGCAATTTTTGGAGCAGCAAAATTTCCGTTTTGGAGCACTTTGGAGCAGCAAAATTTTCATCTTGGAGCACTTTGGAGCAGATAATTTTGCATCTGGGAGCACTTTGGAGCAGCGAATTTTACATCCTGGAGTGCAATACAGAAGCATATTACATTACCATTCAAGCACCTGAGTATTATTGTGGGGCTCTCATGAAGGCTAGAAATATTTCTATTCATTGCAAATCTCATGGAAAAAATCATCTCAGGAGCATAGGCGTGCGCACAGGGAGGGCAGGGGGGGCGCCACCCCCCCCAATCACCTAAGAGGGGGGGGGGCGCAAAATCTGCCCCGTACATTGACCCTTGCGATAGCAATTATATGAACCCTCTCGGCGGATTTTTGCCGTCGCCGTTGCCGTAATTTTCCGTATAAAGTCCAAATTAATAACATCACCACGCGCATTCTAGCCGCGGGTAAAAGCTCGCGAGCGCTGGCGACGAACGCGGCTGAAGCGGAGATTAAACTAGCCGGCCGTCTGTCTCCGCCGCACGGACAGCGCATGAGATAACATCTTCCTGCGTGCGGGCCTGCCGTCGATTGCTCATCAAACAGGGAAGAAACGCCCCGCCCGTCTTTCGTAAGGAGCATGAAGGGACGCCAGGGGAGAGGAAGGGGGGGGGGGGACCGCATCGTTCGAAGGGCGCATCAGGAGACGGCTCGGAGACGGCTCGTAAACTTGCTGTGCTATCAACGCTTACTTCGCGTTTAGAGAACTCAGAGCAAGAAAACGCTTCGGTTCCTGGAGGGGCCATATTCTCTTATCCCAGCGTTTTGTTGAGTTACGCGAGATCGGATCCAAAAGAGTTAGCTGCTAGTCTTACTTCGTTTCACAATACAATTTTTTGGTATCGCATTCAGTGCTTCGCTCTTAAGCGAAACTGAGTTTTTTCAACCGTTAGCTATTGACCAGGGGCGTAGCCAGAAATTTTTTTCGGGGGGGGGGGGGGGGGGTTCAACCATACTTTATGTATGTTCGTGCGTGCGTTTGTATGTGTGCGTGTATATATACGCAAGCAAAACTGAAACATTTCGGGGGGGTTTGAACCCCCCCAACCCTCCCCCTGGCTACGCCCCTGCTATTGACCCCCGAAAGCGAGGGGCGGACGTGTAACATGGCGTAGCCGCTTCACTGTGGGCCGTCAGCGACGGGCCCAAGGGCGTCCGCAGAACTTTTTCCAGGGGGGTGCATCAGCAGAGGTTGGGGGAGAGCGGGCATGTAGCATAGGTAGCTTTTGTTTCATTGCCGTGACATGACCGGCAAGATTAGTCCATAGCAGTATGTAACGTGCAAAGTTGGCTGGTAATCCTGAATGATGTTTCACGCGGATATGTGGGACTGGAGTGTGCTAATCAAGCTGTGTAGCTTACTGCTACTGCATAGAAAATAATTATCCAAAATTCCAAGGGGGGGCAGCTGCCCCCCCCTTGCACCCCCCTCCGGACGCCCATGGACGGGCCCGCTACTAACAGCTGCGCATTTGCGGCTGCTCCGACCAGGAGATATGATTTTACTAATGAGATGACATTTTTAAAAAAGCAAGCAAAAAATTCGAATTGGAACCCTAGCACGTGAGCTCGAAAGGGCAGGGCCTTTTAGGGGGTATTTACCGCAGAGTGATTACAAACTCGGACGTGCTGGCGGAAGGAATTAAGAAAAAGCTGTTCTGGAATTCTGGATGAAGATCCATGGATAAAGTATATTTAAGGAAAAGTGTCAACGCGTTTCCACCGTTCGCGTGCTCTTCCATAAACGCGAAGCAAGGAAAATTCGATATTGTCCCATATACCTACTGCGAGCGATCCCAGATTTCATTCCGCGATGTCCGGAAACAGAAGTGACAGACATTTTAGCGGCACTCATGTAGTTATTACTGAACATTGCTTTCCTTACGTGCCATGCGACGCTTGAAACGAGCTATCAGCAGCGTTTCTGGAACAGACGACGTCCGCCGATGAATCGCCGTCGCACTTTCTCGCTACCGATAGGCCTAGACGTCACGAGCCTCTGCGGAGAGCACGTTTTGCTGTCGAGCCGACTTGCAGAACAGAAGCTGCGTCGGCACCGTGCATGGCATCGTGGCTTACTCGGAACGCACGCACGAGCGTTATTTATTCAGCGGAATAATTCTTGGTCCATGATTGCGACTTTATTGGCAGCCCCAAGATCGAGCTGCACATGTTCTGACGCGCCGGCGTTGCAATTGCCGGTGATAGACGCCCCCAAACCCGAGACTTTGGCGCAGTTTGGCGCAAATTTGGTCGATATTATCAGGATGGCGCAGTAAATACAATTTGGCGCACTTTGGCGCAGTTGGCGCAGGAGTGGAATCACTGCGTATATGAACGAAAGTAATCACAGACATTTCTCGCGCGCGGCTGACGCGCTGAAACTGGTGCTAATTGTGTGATATAATGCGATGTATCGATCAGCGAGGTGCTTATGTTTCCTGTACTTTATTGGGGGGCAGGAAGACGAAATGATTCTTTTGCGGAACAGGTCTTGCTAGTCTCTGTGCATTTCTTGGCTTTTCGCTGCATTTGTGGGGTCTGTCGCATCGTAAATAGCGGTGACAGATGTACAATCTCGCGAGACGCCGCCCGATTCCGATTCGACCGAGGGCATTGCTTTCAGGAAGCGAGGAAACTCATCTAGTGAGAGTCGGGACACTCAGCTTTACTCCGCTTCAGGCGACGAGTCCTCGGAAGACGGCGTTCAACCCGTCCTGTACCGCAAGGCCAAACAACGGATCATCAAGGCATCTTCGGAGTCAATAGGGCCACCGTGAAAACTGCAGCTCAGCGATGGCTTCAGTCCATTCGATTTGTGCCACTGAACGCTTCAGACAGTCTACGCGTGCTGAACAGGCAAGCGCTCTCTGTGTATCTTGAGAACACTGTACGAAACGAGATCAAAGATGCACGGCTAAACACAATAAGAAACAGCCCGGCAAGAGATGTTCTAAACTAGAGTACGCTGAGCACGCTGCAGCAAGTAACGCAGCTGGGTAACATCAGATTCAATATACTGGACAAGGGTGTCAATGCAGGCTAGTTGGTATTTCATTGCAGGTTTTTGGGTGTAGCGCCGCGTACGAATTGGTAAGAAAGAAGATGGGAAGGAGGACCAATTCGTACGCGGCGCTACACCCAAAAACCTGCAATCAGATTCAAGTCCATAATACTAGCCGATGGCGCCACTGCAACAGGAGTCATTTACGACAGTGACACTGGAATCCCTAACGCGGATCTTTCGGTGCTCATAAAACCAGCGAGTGAAGAGAACGTCATTGTGAACGTCGGCCGCCTTGGCAACAGAAGCTGTGTGAGAATAACGTTCAAAGGTGACTGTCTCTTCTCATGCGTGAAAGTTGGCCACTTTCGTCACCAGGCTCGACCATTTAATATTTTACTTTTTACACTTGCACTGTTCAAAGTAGTCTCCTTACAAACGTGTTTTCCTTTTGTTGTTTTTGTTCGCTTTTTGTGTGTGCTAAGAATTGTATGGTTCAACTTACAAGATTGTTTTATTTCTGTGGACCTAACGTGTTGTATCCACCCAAAACGGACTTCGTGTGTGCAGTATGTATTAAATAAATAAAATAAACAAATAAATAAATTTAATCCAAGACCTACGCAATTTTTAAACTGCCAGATAATCGACCATGAGAAGGGTGCTTGCAGGAACTCCGCAGTGTGCCCACGATGCACAGAACCGCACTCAGAAGCCAACTCTAACGCAACCATAGCAACCATATTGAAGTACTCTAACTGTCAAGGTGCTCACACTGCTTCTTCCAAAGACTGTCGGCGCATAAATAAAGAGATTTCTATTCTTAAGCAAATGGTGCGAGACAGCTCAATCCACAAAAAAAAACGGCTGAAAAAGTGCGGCGAAGACGACGTCGCCGTGGAAGGTCCTCACGACGGACAAAGTCAGCTTCAAGAAGTAAGTCGACTCATCCGGGAACACGACCAGCTGCAATTTCCTGCACGGCAAACGCAGATGTCGGAACAGAGAAAACGGGTAGATCTCTCTCTAATAAAGAGTGACCGCCACTTATGCGTACGCGAGTTGTGTAAGAACCACAGCAGAAGCCACCTCCATCACAGCAATCTGGGATAACAGAAGAGTTCTGGAATACGGATCGACAAATGATGGCTCTTCTGTGACCCTTAATAATGCCATTCGTAGTACTGGACGCTCCGAGTCCAGTAGTGGCAGCCATTGAGTAGATATAGGCTCATGAGCCACTGTCTTTCAGAGAAGAGGACCAAAAAGCAGCAATTTTCTAGTGGAACGCCCGAGGACTGAGATTACGCATTGCCGATTTACGTCTGTTCGTGTTCACCAATACATTTCCCATCATCGCAATCTGCAAGCCGAACGTATCGAACGCAATCAGACTCTCCATTTATGAATCATTTGCTTCGGCTGCTGTTGGTGAAAACAGCAATGTTCTGTTGTTTATTTGTCGCGACCTCACATACCTTCTTCCGCCTCTACCCCTCGACGAGGATAACCACTGTGTATGCCTAAGAAAAAGGGTCTTACTGTCACTGTTGTAGGCGCCACCCTGTCTCCACCAAGTAGATTTGACCATAAAAGATCACGATGCACACTGTCATCCACTGCAGGCCAATGGGCCATCATTGGACACTTTAATGCTCACCATACACTCTGGGAGAGCCGAAGATCAGCGCGAAATACAGAAGTCTGTTGTCTCTTTCTTCAGACAATGAGCTTTGCTTGCTGAATAATGGCAGTCCCACGTTTTTACGTGGCTCTGCATAGAGCAGCTGCCTCGGCTTGGCGTTTGTTTAACGAAGTCTCGTCAGACATGCCAGGTGGTTCGCGGACATAGAAACACATGGGAGTAGCTATATTCCCGCATATGTAAAGATCAAAGGATTGGCCCCTTCCAAGGAACGCGACACCATCCAAACAGTGGAATGGACCAAATTTCAGTCTCTCATTGAAGACCATTGTCAAGACAAGAACATCTCGCTTGACTTAAAACAGAAATTCAAGTGCACAGTGCAAGACACCATGTGCACTCTCACATGGTCTTCGAAAGTAACGGAATTTGGTGTACAATTATAACGAGTTCGGGCACAGCGACGACGTGCTGAATGAAGGTACCGACGCTCGAAGGCAATCGACGATTTACGGACGCGAGACGCTTACAGAAGAAGTTGCAACGCCGGATAGACAAGCTAGAGTCACAACGTTGGGCTGTTTTCTGTGAGTCATCACATTATACAAGCCTCTATCACACTTATGGGGGACTCTGCGTTAGTTAGAGGGCTCCGGACGCCCCCCGTCCAGCGGTCTCCACTCAAGGCACTAGCCCTGTCTCAACAGTGATCTGAGGTCGACGTGGCAGAAGAGTGCTGTGCCAAATTATCCGGCCAACTCACAGATCACAACAATTTCGCGCCTTCAACTGGCTGTCCGACACCGCGCGATCCGCAGATGGACCTACCTTTTTCAATCCAAGAGCTTAAATCAGCAGTGGCTTTGTGTGGACAGACATTAGCGCCCGGGCCTGATCGTATTTCCTACAAAGCACTGTGTCATCTTGGTGAGCGCGCGAGAATCGCTCTTTCGAGGTATACATTGAATCCTGGCGAGAGGGCACGCTCGCCGTAAAATGCAAGACCAGTCGCCTGGTTCAATTACTGAAGCCTGGCAAGTCCCCATTGTTGCTAACATCGTACCGCCCGATTGCACTGGCTATTTGATTGGGCAAAGTAATGGAGGGGATGTACAGTTGCACTTAGAGCATCACAACATCTACATAGATACTATGACGGGATTTCGCCGTGGTCAGTCATCGATTAACAGCGTTGCCGACCTGGTCACCTACGTAGAACAACAAGAAGCCTGTAAGCGCCCCTGCGCTTATTTATTCCCCACTGTTGAAGGGGCGTATGACAACGTCGCCGATCTCGGAGAGGTGGGAGTGGTCGGTGGGATGTTCCAGTGGCTGCGCAGCTGTCTCTTTGAGCGTTCTTTTTTCGTGACCGCCGAGGACGGCGACACTTCGCTAAATTACAGCTACCGTGGCGTTCCTCAGGGTGGCGTACTTAGCTCTGTACTAATCAAACTGACGCTAATCGCTTTCCATGAGCACGTGCCAAGCACTTTCAATGCAGAATGTCAATGCACGAGGATGACATCTGCGTTTAGGCGTCTGCAGAAACAAGTCTACATCTGCGACCGCGAATTAAGAGAGTTGCCACTCAAGTTGCTACTTACCTCCGTAATAGAGGTCTGTAAATTTCATCTGAGAAATATGCACATGTGGCATTTACGCGCAAACCAATAGAGAGCTACAGCGTAATGATAAACTGCCAAAGAATGCCTTACACTCGATCACACAATTTCCTACTTGTTGTATTTCGCAGAGGCGTCTCACGGAGCCCTCGTGTATCATAGATGAAAAAGCGGTTTACAGGCATCTGTCATTTGTTCAAGTTCTTCGCTGGAAAGACATGGGGAATGTCCAAAACTGCTATGTTGCAACTTCACAGAGTTCTTGTTCTCGGATTCCCACGGTACAGCCTGCGTGCATTAACCAACGCAAGCAAAACAAGCACACCGATGCTTTCTGAACGACTGTAATCAGAACGCCCTTCCTGTGTGTGTTTTTTTTATACTTCGTGTATGGGCGTTTCTTTTCCTTTTCTTTCTCTCTCTCTCTCTACACCCTCTTTCTTGCCCCCATTTCCCCACCGCGGTGCTGGGTAGCAAACCGGATGCCAATATCTGGTTAACCTCCCGGCCTTCCTCTTCATCTCTCTCTCTCTCTCTCTGTACCTTATTTCGTTATTCTTTTCAAAGTATTCACGGCTTCCATGCGATAACCTTACTTCCAAGTGCTCATGTGCGCTACTTACATGTGATCAGGTAAGCAATAAAAATAAAAGAGCACGAATGGGCGGGAACACAAACTCGACCACGAAGGGCGAGGGAGAAGTGAGGTAATGAGTTACGCTTGTGCTCACACAGAGCCGAAATGACCTGGGAGAACACCGACGAGATTACGGCAAATCACGGGTACTTTCGCAGGATTTCCCTTCTGGCTTTGGCACCGCGAACCTCGTTAGCGTCGCTTAACTGCGCCACGAACAAAAGCAAAAATAGTTTTCTAGAGTTCCGCGAACAGACATACGGAAATGGTAGCGCTTAATGCAGGTGTCGCTGCGAACGTCGTATGTCCCTCGGGGTCTGTTGGGCCCCAATTTAAATCCGAACGACAGAGTAATTAAACTGGAGACGGCGCGTTGTTGTTTTAGCCATTTCTACATACTCAGTCTTCCCTCCAGTAGAAGTTGCGGCCGACAGAGTTGGAAAATGTTTTTATATTGCAGCTATCTTCGTGCACAGAACACGCCTGGCTTTCATTTTATAGCCTACGTGCGACTACTCACTAAAACGTGGATGCGAAACTCACACCACAAACTCCCAAGTTCCAAGGAAGGAGGGGAGTAGACCTGGCGTATGTGGCAAGGCATAATGAAAATGCAAAGCAAAACATGCCAGAAAGGCTCCCTGTATTGATGCATGTACCTACTCAAAGAAGCTACGTTAATGAACGTAGGAGCCCCCTATCACGCGCAAGCGCCTGGCCGGGGGAAGTAAGATGCGTTTTTAGTACTTGAAATAAATTATGAGCCCACTAAAGTATACGGACGTGAACAAAGCCTAGTTAAAAGGGGTTTCATTCCTCCAATGTTAAGGTTACTGGTGGATATAGGAATTAGGTGAAGCCGGTAGTAACGCCGCATGGTGCATCTACACTGTGCTGAGTCGAGCACCGTTAAAAACTCTTTGAGGAATTCCTCAAACTTTCCTCTAGAATAACAGATAGCGACACCGCACTAGAATTTCCTCATGTCGTAATGCGTCCAGCTACGAAAAATTACTCCCTGAACAATATCCATCCATAGCTATGCAAAACCAAGAAAAGAATCTGTGGACAAGGTATGGCTAGTTCATGACAAGCTGCGCATCAACGGAGACATTTGCCTATGGGATGAGCACACAAACGATGTGGTCCTAATCTACTCAAATTCCAGCTCTTCTAGCCAAAAACCCGAGTGACTAGGAACACCAGCAGCGCGTAGTCGGCACAACGCGCCCCGCCGTAAATAACCATTTGCAATATCAATGCACCTACTGTAGTAAAAAAGATGGACTTTCTTGAGGCATTGCTTCTCGGTGTCGACCCAGATTTTGTTGCTTTAACCGAGACATGGCTAACTGCCGATATCAGAGACACTGAAATCACACCCCCTAATTATGTAATCGCTCGGAAAGACCGACCAACACGTGCCGGAATGAATGAATGAATGAAACTAACGTTTATTAACACGTGCCGGAGGCGTTGCCTTACCGATTAAAAACGAAATTCCATGTGTAACATTGCCTGAAGTCACAGGAGTGGAAGATATTTTTGTAAGCTGTCATTAAGTACATGTAATATTGTCGTTGGTTGTGTTTATCGTAGTCCCTCAAGTTATGTTGATGTGATGGAAAAACTCTGTCACTATGTCCCAGATAATGTCAAGTACTCTAGACTAACGCTGCCAAGCGATTTTGATGGGCCTGACGTGAACTGGCAAGCGTTTCAAAGGACTCGCCTAGTTCATATGTACTTTTTGATCTCATGCTATCACTTAATCTTAGCCAAGATGTAACAGAACCAACACGTGTACAGGGAACTGCCTCCAATATATTAGATTTAATTTTCATGCGCCACCATTCCATGTTAGATCAGACCAAACTTGAATTGCTTGATTGCATATCTGATCACAAGATAACTTTGTGTCGTGCCTGCCCAGAACACTACAGTTTTACCTCAACCGCGCATAACTTACCTGGACTTCAGCCCCACCACGGTGGTCTAGTGGTTATGGCGCTCGGCTGCTGACCCGCAGGTCGTAGGGTCGGATCCCGGCCGCGGCGGCTGCATTTTAGATTTTAGATAGAGGCGAAAATGTTTGAGGCCCGTGTACTTAGATTTAGGTAAAAAACCCCAGGTGGTCGAAATTTCCGGAGCCCTCCACTACGGCGTCTCTCATATTCATATCGTGGTTTTGGGACGTTAAACCACAGATATTATTATTATTATTATTACTACCTGGACTTCAGTAGAGCAGACGATGCAGCTGCAATGGACTGCTTCCGAATTCACAGGCCTTGAAGAATGTTCCATAAGTCCCCTGACAGATATTGAGATGTTGCGGCACAAATTCAAAACGATCCCCTTTCACTGCGTCACAAAATACGTGCCATCTAAAGTTACGAAATTCACGATATGAAGACGAAAATAGAGGCAGCCAAGTCAAAATTTTACAAAACACATTTACAGGTTTCCAAGAAGCTCACCGAGCAAATTTTGGAGCTACCTCAAGCCAAAATCGTCATGCGATCCCGTAGTCTCACCCGCATTTAACAGAGATCGCGCCAATTCTTTAAATGGCTTTTTCTGTTCTGTATTCACAACGGATGACGGAAAAACATCTGAAAATGACGTCACTGCAAGCGAAATCCTTAGCCCCCTAACCGTTACGGAAGCAGGAGTGCTGAACCTTCTCCTAAAGCTGGACACTAAAAAAAAGAATCAGGCCCAGACAACATACCCAACATGGTTTTGAAATGCTACGCAGAATGGACGGCCAAGTACCTCTTCATAATATTTAATAAGTCATTATCTTCTTCTGTTCTCTCGAACGATTGAAAGGCTGCCAAAGTTATCCCAGTACCTAAATCTGGCAGCAAAAACGAGCGATCTAATTTTAGGCCGACTTCGCTTACGATCACCATTTGCAAACTTCTTGAACGCATCATACTCAAACATATAACCACTTTTCTAGGAAGTGAGGCTATATTGTCACCATATCAGCATGGCTTTCGTAGAGGGCTTTCCACTGCCACTCCGTTACTAGAACTAACACACGACCTATCAATCAGCATCGATCAAAACAAACAAATAGACCTCATCCTGCTAGATTTCCCGAAAGCGTTCAATCGGGCATCGCACAAGAAACTCATTATCAAACTTGAAATTACACTTGGCACTGGCCCTATAGTTCTGTGGATTAGTGACTACCTAACGAACCGCACCCAGCTTGTGGAAGTGCATAGCCAGACCCTCCCCCCCCCCTCCCCCGTACAGCTCAGACAACATCAGGGGTACCCCAAGGAAACGTCAAGGCTCCGATATTATTAATTTTTATAAACGACCTACCATAAAAAAATGACTGGAAATATTCGACTATTTGCCGACGACTCCACTTTTTATCAAAATATCAACTCGCATGATGACCACATAGCATTAAATAACGACTTAAAAGCAGTGTCAGACTGTTGTACCGTTTGCAGATGACTATAAATGGGTGATTCCACGAGAGATCGAATATGCCTGTCCGGTCGCAATTTTTGTTTTGCCTGGGTTTTTTATATGTTATGTGGGCACATTCAAAGTGCACGGAAATGAAAATTTTATTTCCAAGAAACGCTCCCAGCGCGCCAAAAAAATATTTGAAGGTGGCGGCGCGGGCCTCCTGTTTTTGCTCACTGCAATGTTTTCGGATTCACGGCCGAATTTAGGCGAACTATAAATGATGTGTCGAAATTTTTTTTTGCTAGTTTTAATACGCATTACTGTGAATTACATCCATGCTTTTTTTATGCCGTCCTCAAAAAGAAGAAAATATGAAAAAATGGCAAACACGGCCGAAATCAAAAAAGGGTCCTAAGTTTGAGGCGCCTTGGCGCCTTTGCTACTTCAAACAGAAACTTGAAAACAATTTCAATTATAGAAAAAAAAAAACTTTAGAACTATTATACGGAAGATCATTTTCCTACGGGCAGCGCAAAAAAAGAAAGAAATAGTTAAAGAAGGGAGTTTTTTCAAAAAAGTACATTTTCAAAAAATAAAATAAAAAAAATTCGGCAGATCCCACGTACCGTGGGAGTCGATGTTATGCGAAGCATGCGGCGGGTAGGTGACTGTGGCGTAACTTTGTTTTACTGAGCGACACGTTACAAAATGACGCTAAAGATTTGTATAAATTTTATACGCACACATATATATGTTGAAGAGCCGCATATGTGTTACATAACCAGCTGTTTACGGTTGGGTAACGCTGCCAATGGCAACGTGGGTATTACCAACACCAGAAGGGGTGAGTTGATATGCAGTGGTTATACGTGTCCTGAGAACGCATGCACGTTTCACAAGCCCGTGTGCATGTGTGCAAGAAGTTCTTGACAGTTCTTGAACAAGGGCACCATCACCGTGATCAGTGAGCACCAGCAGCTGGTCATGACTTCTTATAGGATCCGGTCGTGATCGTGGTGACGAGGGGTACATGTGTAGTGAAGTATGTCGTATAGTAGAGCTGTTGGAATTCGTGGATGCCTCGGTCATTTCGTCGACAAATTGTCTGTCGACAGAGCCGGCGAGATGTCGGAATCTGAAGTCACCCTTCGCGTTGGTGAGGTATAGGCCGTCGAGGCTGGTAGGCCTGGATAGTGCTACATAGACAAACATCAGTGGATGGTGTTTGTCGTATTCGTAGACTACCTGGGCGTATGTAGCCTACGTAGCCTAGTCTACAAAGTGGCTGTCAATCAATCTGGCATCATTCTCGGTCAGCATGAGGCCATCGCTCAGCCTCGTAAGAAATGAAGAGGACACTGCGTCGTTCTGGTGGACGAAGTGCAGTTTACGGTGCTGTGATGTGGATATCATATGTAACTTGACTTTCGTTAATGTATTCCTCCGGGGTCGAGCAATGCTTCAATATAGCTTGCTGAATCATAGGAATACAAATGAATGTTTATTAGACTGCTATAAAAGCGGAGCCAACACTGGAACTACAGACGTTAATCTCATATGACGCCTGTATCGTTGGAGTACACATCGTAGCAGTATCATGTAGTGTTTATTGCTTTCTTGTAAAATTACATAGTCAGCACCACAACCACAATTGACGTTACACCGTTATTACGCCTGCGTAGGCTGTTTTTCCAAACCAGTTTATAGCCCTGGCGTGGCTCAGTGGTAGAATACCTGATTGCCATGCAGAATGCTTGGGTTCGATTCCTGCTGGGATCCTAATTTTCATTCTTTAAATTCGTTGAGTCAACGCTGCCGATGTTGGTTTTCCTTAACGCTCTAGCATTTAAGTTACCAATGTCTGTTCTCGTCGTTCCTGGGTAGATATAAACTGTCAATCACCTGTGGCGCATACCCGTACACCGCGGCCCGTGGTAAAAGGGTATGTGCCACACGTGTCTAGTGGAAAGGGTTTGACGACGTACGCGACAAGATTTAAACGTTATTCATGTCACGACCCGGCTGTCATATTCGTCAAATCCTCTTACCCTCCCATGCAAATTTTGGTCTACACCAAGTTAAGGAGGCCATCATGAGACCACCAAGACGTAGGCGGCTAGATAGATAGATAGATAGATAGATAGATACGTAGATAGAAACGCTCAAAGTGCCAGAGGTTCGCTAAGAAATGCTTCGTATTTAAAACTCCGGTCTCAATTTTGACGACAATTTTTTATCGAAGAGCGCTTATGTCAGTGAACACACGGTTTTAATATCATATGTCCTCATTTGCTTTCTTTACGAGATATAACTGGCCAAAATGACCCTTGCTGTGTGTGCTCACTTCAGTGCGACTGATGGTTGTTATTAGCTTGCATTGTGCGTAAATCGCAGTTTTAATTATTCTGCTGCAGCAAAACCTTGCTCTGGTGGCTTTTCGTCAAGAAAAATGTGTTCTCAGATTTTATTTGTGTCTAGCGTGTGCAAAAGTGGGCTGCTGCCGCCCTCTAAAGGGTGGTTCCACGAGAGATCGAACATGCCTGTCCGGTCGATATTTTTCTTTTACCTGGGTTTTTTATATGTTATGTTGGCACATTCAAAGTGCACGGAACCGAAAATTTTATTTCTGAGAAACGCTCCCAGCGTGCGAAAAAAATATTTGAAGGTGGCGGCGCGGACCTCCTGTTTTTGTTCACTGAAATGTTTTCGTATTTCACGGCCGAACTTAACGCGAACTATAAATGATGTGTCGAAAAATTTTTTGTTGGTTTTAATACGCATTACTGTGAATTACATCCATGCTTTTTTATGCCGTCCTCAAAAATAAAAAAAAACTGTGGAAAAAATAGCAAACCCGGTCCAAATCAACAAAGTTTGCTATGTTTGATGCGCCTTGACGCCTTTCCTATTTCACACAGAAACTTCAAAACAGTGTCAAGTATTTCAAGAAGCCTTTGCAACATTTATGCGGAAGATCGTTTTCCTACAGGCAGCGCAAAATAAGAAGAAAATAGTTAAAGAGGCGAGTTTTTTTCAAAAAAGTACATTTTCAAAAAATAAAGAAAGAACTCAGGCCTCAATTTTGACGTTTTTTTTTTTTTTGTCGAAGAGCGCTTATGTCAGTGAAAACACCATGTTAATATGTATGTCCTCATTTGCTTTGTTCACGAGATTTAACGGGCCAAAATTACCCTTGCTGTGTGTGCTCACTTCAGTGCGATTGATAGTTGTCATCAGCTTGCATTGCACGTAAATGTAGTTTTAATTATTTTCCTGCAGTAAAACTTTGCGCTGGTGTCTTGTCGTCAAGAAAAATGTATTCTCAAACTTTAATTGTGTCTAGCGTGTGCGGGCGTGGGCTGCTGCCGCTCTCAAAAGGCCTAACGCGTACGCAGTTTGCAGCTTACAAAACTTACCCCGCCAGTATTCGCTAATCAAAAGCACGTGAAACACCGCGAACACATGGTTTAGGTCACTTTGTCAAAACTCTCCTTGCACACAGGATAAAGCATCTGTATGCAGCGAAGGCCAACTTAATCTGTGACTAAATGCCACAATCAGCAGGCGCGCTGTTATGCAGTTGTTTTCTCACTGCCTGCTTGCTTCCCTTCCATTACGTGCATTGTACGCTCTAACCATCTTCCCCATTCCACGCACACTGTGCCTAAACAACATTTGTAAAACGTTATCTCAATGATTTCCGAGCTGTTTATTTCACTTCCCGCTATCACATGTTTTCGGTGTCGCAGATAACGTCTTCCTGTATCATCTCGACCTTTACCTCAGCGTTTCAACAGCCAGAAAACGTGCGGTGCGGCATGATTAAGCCATCAGTGGCCTAAGCTGCCCAATTTATGATGTTTTGTTGCCATATTACTAAAGTGCTTTCCCACGTCGAGGACAGCAGAGGTCATTGGTGGCGAAATGCAAACGGACATTCCCCTTAGTTTTGACAATGAGTGTGGCCTACAAATTAATTATTACAGCCCAAAGCGGCTAGACACCCTTAGTCATAAAATGTTAAACGGTGAGCAGTTCTGGAAAGGCATTCATGACAGCTGCGCAGATGTGAGGTAATTTGTGCGGCGCCGTTCAGTATAAACGTTTCGACTTGCTCTAGGTCTAGCTGTTCAATACACGCGATGCGCGCGGCCCATGACTACGTCCGATTGTTCTGTGCAGATTATTAACGCGTTCACAAAAAGAAGATTGCTGAGGAAAACGTTTTCGTTGCGCAAATTTTTTTTCTTTGCTCTTTTTGATGTTGCCTACCTCCATAAGCTACTCTCATAGGCTGAGGACCTTCGCGACACCTGCGAAGTCTGCTTGCATTGCTTTACGCTCCTCGAGGAAAACCTGTCTACATCTAACCGCGATGAGGTAGACCATTCCTTCAGGAAGAAGAAGCGATTGATACCTTGAACAGGCGCGCCCATCTATACCCTGATGTTTGTAGGCGAGGTTGTAGGCTGCAAACTGTTTACACGTTAGCCATTTAGAGGGCGGCAGCAGCCCACTTTTGCACACGCTAGACACAAATAAAATCTGAGAACACATTTTTCTTGACGAAAAGCCACCAGAGCAAGGTTTTGCTGCAGCAGAATAATTACAACTGCGATTTACGCACAATGCAAGCTAATAACAACCATCAGTCGCACTGAAGTGAGCACACACAGCAAGGGTCATTTTGGCCAGTTACATCTCGTAAACAAAGCAAATGAGGACATATGATATTAAAACCGTGTGTTCACTGACATAAGCGCTCTTCGATAAAAAATTGTCGTCAAAATTGAGACCGGAGTTTTTTTTATTTTATTTTTTGAATATGTACTTTTTTGAAAAAACTCGCTTCTTTAACTATTTTTTGCTTTTTTTACGCTGCCCGTAGGAAAATGATCTTCCGTATAAATGTTGTAAAGTCTTTTTTCTATAGTTGACATTGTTTTCAAGTTTCTGTTTGAAGTAGCAAAGGCGCCAAGGCGCCTCAAACTTAGGACCCCTTTTTGATTCCGGCCGTGTTTGCCATTTTTTCACATTTTCTTCTTTTTGAGGACGGCATAAAAAAAGCATGGATGTAATTCACAGTAATGCGTATTAAAACAAGCAAAAAAAGTTTCGACACATCATTTATAGTTCGCGCTAAATTCGGCCGTGAAATCCGAAAACATTGCAGTGAGCAAAAACAGGAGGCCCGCGCCGCCACCTTCAAATATTTTTTTGGCGCGCTGGGAGCGTTTCTTGGAAATAAAATTTTCAGTTCCGTGCACTTTGGATGTGCCCACATAACATATAAAAAACCCAGGCAAAACAAAAATTGCGACCGGACATGCATGTTCGATCTCTCGTGGAATCACCCAAATACTAAAAAATCTGCCATGCTATCAACAACTCCGAAAAAAATTAAGTCGAGCTTTTTGTTCACCGCCAACGGCATCCCACTGGAGCGCGTTCAAGAACACAAATAGCTTCGACTAACAATAACACATGACTTGAGATGGAACTCGCATATCAATAAAATCTACTGCATTCAAGCGGCTTTTCTTTCTTGGGAGGCACCTCCGAGTAGTTCCGAGACGATGTAAAAATCCTGGCCTATAAAACATTTGTTAGGTTAGTCCTGGAGTATGCTAATGTGATTTGGTCCGCACACATAAAGGAACTAATTAAGAAAATAGAAGGCGTCCAAAGGAAAGCACTGAGGTATATATATATAATAAGTATAAGCTAACAGGCGCCCCCTCCGAACTACTCAAGAATGCCGGGATTCTGATATTACAAAGCCGATCAGTACTTGCCCATTCTAAGCTTTTGTACCAGCTTCTGCAAAGAAATTTAACATTCATGTCTCCACATACATTTCCAGAAGTTAAACACGGCCATCGCGACATAAACACACGCAAACACTCAAGGAATATCCATTTCGTATCGACTGTTTTAAACATTCATTTTTTTTTCGTTAACGATAAGAGAGGGGAACGATATCAGCGAGGCCATCACTAACAGCTGCTCCTTGGATGTATTCACTTGTTCGATGGAAAATAGCCTACTAGCTTTACAGATTTAACTCTCCTCTACAATACTGAAGGTAATGTTGGTTTTCACTGATACTTTTTTTCACCGTGTCCTTTTTGTGTTCGTAGTTATCGTTTGGATGTGCACCTTATTATCGATGTGCGCTTGTTACCCTGAAAATTTGACTATACGCCGGCGTGAAATACTGTTTAAACACATCTGCGTACTCTACCTTGAAGCGATTTTTTCACGTTCTAAAAAAGTTATTTGTAACTGGTGACCCCATTTGAATGTCATACGATGTACATACTTTGTGGTTATACTTGCACTAACACTCCTGATATCATATATATATATATATATATATATATATATATATATATATATATATATATATATATATATATATATATATATATATATATATAGGTCATTCCATGCCAAGTGTCCCAAAACTGTGCCTTTTGGCTTTACTGTATAACCACAAGTGTTCAAGATTGGGCGAGTTGATTCGTCGTACTTGAACTGGTATAGCGCATTACGGAGAAGAAGAAACGGCCGAGCAGACCGACACAAGAGGACAGAGCGCTAACTTCCAACTGAGCTTTATTGTCAAAATGCATCCTCACAATGCATTTTCACAATAAAGCTCAGTTGGAAGTTAGCGCTCTGTCCTCTTGTGTCGGTCTGCTCGGCCGTTTCTTCTTCCCCGTAATGCGCTATACCAGTTCATTTACTGTATAAAGCATTGAGGCAAAAGATTTTTGAGGAAAAAAATTTTTTAGAGCCCTGGTGCCCTCTCAAACTTCGCACACTTTTATAAAACTGTGCGTCATAGAAAAAAATATTAAAAATTTATCTTTGTATGTTGAGCGTGGAAACTTCGCCTGCGCCTCTATAGAGGTCCCCTTTAGACGTACTATTATCAAGATTGCCGAACTTTTATGTTCCACTGCCTGTTGCATAACCTCAAAAACGAAGAAATTCTTCAATGTTTACGATTTTTTATTAAATAAACCACTGTTTCCATGACAAAGATAATTATTTTACTCATTCTAAAGAAAGCATATTTTTGTTTAAAAATGTTTGTGGCCATAATTTTCAGCAATTTCTTGTGGCAAAAATTATCAAAAAAGACAAAATGTGCGATTTGTGGCATTTTGACAGCATTTTTTGCACTGATCCGGTCCAAGCAAAAATATTTGGTATGTAGCATTGCATAGAACATTTTGTCTGTAAGCATTAAGAAAAGTCTCATTAAATCTTTTTTTTGTTTTAAGAAAGAAAAAAAAATTTTGAAGTTGGTCTTCCGAGCGCAGCCGGCATTGTTGCTTGACGCCGCCTTGCCTCACTATACGTACTTGCTCCTGTCGCTAGAGTTACTGTATATGCTACCTTTGCTACCTAAAGGTAGCATATACAGTAACTCTACCTGTCGCTGACCCACGGCGCCGCGGTGCGGCAAGTTGCGAATGGGTGACAGGGGCTGGTCAGGGCTTGGAGATCGTGTTGCTTTATGCCAAAGTTGCATGTACCGACTGCGTTGCAATATGAACATGCTCAGTGGGCCCAATGAAATTAAAGGCGCCAGAGACGAGCTCCCGCTACGGTAGCAATATTGCGCTACAGGGCCATTCGCGCACAGCATACACAGGAACGTGCAACAGCATACTTGAAAACTGCTCCAAATATAACTTTATTGGGAGAAGTACAGTTAGAATGCCATCAAGTTGCGTGCTTCAAGCAACCCTAATGGTATGCGACATAAAGATTTCACGACGAAGCTCCTGCGTCTATGTTAAATGCGTCCATCAAGAAGGGTGTCATGTAAGATCGTCAACTATCTCACCACTTGGATTACTTCTTTCGCTGAGTACGACGTCGTTCCTGCGAGAGCAGTGTAGGCCGAAATAGGCTGAAAGAAGTGAAACTTCCGTATGCCTTTAATAAGAGCCGCTTTGCTGAATCTTTGTTCGAGCCTGCCTCTCTGTTCCTCAACCGTGCTTTTTGGCACCCAAAGGCATGTGATCTTTTTGACGTTGCTGTCTGCCCATGCGAACAGCTGAGATGGTGTCATAATTTGGTCCTTGTAGGGCCTTTGAAGGCTTGCCTTTGTTGCCAGGCGCTTTATGGTCCCTCCAACACCGTCACACGCACTCTTCCCGTGGGAAGTAGCGAAAAAGTTCCAAGAAGCAGAAATACCAAAGTCATCTTCATGTTGTCAAAGGCTGACAATGTTTTTTCGGTTTTTGTATTGGAATGGCGCACCGTCTGAAAAGTAATGAATCTTTGCAATATTTGGCACATCATTCTTCAATATGCTTACAAGTTGTGCAAAACGCGTTCACGGCAGAAGAGTCATGCTCCAGGCAGTCCGAGATTACAGCAAATGATTTCACAGAAAGGTCCGGGGCAGTGCTTCCTAGTGGGTGAAAATAAACCACAAAGGGGTGAATTGTCGCTTGAGTATTCACCCAGTGATATGCTTGCGGGGCGTCTTGAACTAAGAAACTGTAGTTCTCAGCAAAGTCCATCAAAATGATCACTTCGTGTTTTGGTAAGCCGCACTTGAGCTCGCGCAGCTATCGCGCCTGCTCTTTGCTGATATAGTGATGCGTCTTTATCTGCTCCAGCATTTCCAAAAACTGTTGCATACCTCATCCGGAGTCAACATAATTGTTTCTAGCGAGCACCGTCTTCCCTTCACCCATTGCTGCAATTGCAAAGAGTCCACACCTTCTTTGTTCAAAGCTTCGGAACTCCGCAGCAACGCTTCAGCGCTTTGCGTTCCTGGGCAGCTCTCACACTTATTGAATATGCAATTTTCATTCTCCAATGCGCACACTGTAGTGGCGAGTATTTCTTCGGTGTCTTCTTTCAAGCCAACTGCATGGAGCAAGAGTTTAAAGTTCTGGTGCTCGATGCAGACACAGACAGTGTGCGTTCCGCTTCCGCCTGCTAAAACGCAGTGCGCAGGCCTCAAATTTGCGAATGTAGAGAAGCCGGAATTTAATCCGGAAATTTTCTAACACTCAAAATGCATTTCCTTTAGGTTAAGCAGGAGCACGCGCTTTTGTTGGCCCCGTAGTACGTCCTTTTTTCCAGGAAAACAGTAAGTGACTGAATCGTCTTCATAGAACTTCCTCACAGAGGACTTTACTTCTTCGCTTAAAGGACGGCCCACTTTTCTCGGTGGTGTGCTCAGTAGCCCAGAGTCTGACCTCAGCTTCTGCGCTTCACGCACTTGCCGTTCTGAGGCACCAAAGAAATTTATGATTTTTTCCCTGGCCCACGAATGTGGTGCCAATGTCAAGATTTGTAATTTCTTCTGCTTTCTGGATTCTTCGGCAAACGTCTTTTTTAGCCCTTCCATCAAAGATACGTAGTCATTTAATTCGAAATGCTCGCTTCTCTGCTCCGCAGAAGTGGATGCCTGAGGCACACCAAGGTACGAGCACATCCTTTTCTCGGCGTTCTTCTGGGGGCTGGTGACCTTTCTTTTAACGTAGGGCACTCTTCGTTTCCATTGTCTCCTGCGTATGAGAGGGCTCTCTCCCACGGCATTGAGCGCTTCATTAATATCTTCAGCAGCTTCAGCCGCTGAGTTATCTGCGACTTCCAGACTCTGCTCGTCCAGATCAGTTTCCTGGCACGAGGACTGCATAGTTCTCCTGCTCTTGAACTGATAGCACTGATGACTGCAGCTCTGGCAGAGTCGTTCCCCTGGTACAAAACTTAAAGAAGGATGTAGGTCCACGAGCGGCAATCTGATGACCGACGATCCACGGCGGTTTTTTGTATGTTCAAGAAAAGGGTTAGAGCACCATCGGGAAGCTAGCTTTGATGTGTACATCTTTATATACATCTGGTAGGGGTGGGCGCAGACTGTACGGACGTCAGTGGTGCTCCTTGAACGAAGCATGACGAGTCGCCTCTCCACACTGGTGAGATGTTGCACCTCTAGGAGGTATCGCTTCTTCGTCTGTGTTGTTTTATGGCAACCTTTTGGACCCAGAGAGCATGGTGGTAGTTCTGGAAGGGAAGAAGAACGATACCCTTTGGTTACAATTCAGACTGCTGCGTCTTATACTGTTTCTCATAAAACAACCATCAACCCTCAAGAATATATTGCATATATCGGCATATAAGGAAATATTTATCATTAATATCTCATGTTCTAATAATACCTTACGTCATCTTATGGCAGCTGCACCGAGCGCTGATATAGACTCGTACAACCATCTGGCTACATAAAATGAGTATCGTGAAATAATCAACTCACCTCCGTGCTCAGAGAGAGAGAGAGTACACCCTGACCCCTCGATGCAGAATGGACTGCCTCTTCAGTGCACACCGAAAGTTGAGCTTCACCACAACCTTCCATGCCATCTGCCATATTGAAGTCACACACCTTGAGACACATCAAGACTGGAATACAGGCGTTTGCAGTTCTCATGGAGACAAGTGCAAATGAGGGTCCTCTCAGGCGAACTTATAAGCGGGTGTAAATTTGAGCCATAAAATCAATGCAGCGACGCAAATATATATGAAGGCGCATCCAAGCTTGCTGCAAATATGCCGTGGCTCTGAACCATCCTCCGGATCCGCAGAAGGTCTGAGACAACAGACGGCGGAGCAGACGGCAACTTGACCTGAGCAGACGGCAGTTTGGTCAAACAGACGGCAGTTCTGCCAGCACTGCCTTCCGCCGAACCGATGGCCATATCAACGACCAACTGCTTCACTTTTCCTCCAAAAATGACAAATTGTAGAAAAAATTATGTCTATTACATGGCGTCACATGTGCATTCTGTAAGTTACGAAAAGTGATGCGAGCTGACAGACGTAAAGCACCAATCAGATTTCCGATATTGTGCAAGGTGGCGTCAAGCAGCAATGCCGGGTGCGCTCGGAAGACCAAATTCAAAATTTTTTTTCTTTCTTAAAACAAAAAATAATTTAATGAGACTTTCCTTAATGCTTACAGACAAAGTGTTTTATGCAATGCTACATACCAAATATTTTTGCTTGGATCGCATCAGCGCAAAAAATGCTGTCAAAAATGCCACAAATCGCACATTTTGTCTTTTTTGATAATTTTTACCACAAAAAATTGCGGAAAAGTTTGGCCACAAACATTTTTAAACAAACATATACTTTCTTCAGAATGAGTAAAATAATTATCTTTGTCATGGAAACAGTCGTGTATTTAATAAAAAATCGTAAACATTGAAGAATTTCTTCGTTTTTGAGGTTATGCAACAGGCAGTGGAACATAAAAGTTTGGCAATCTTGATAATAGTACGTCTAAAGGGGACCTCTATAGAGGCGCAGGCGAAGTTTCCACGCTCAACATACAAAAGTAAATTTTTAATATTTTTTTATATGACGCACAGTTTTATAAAGGTGTGCGAAGTTTGAGAGGGTACCAGGGCTCTAAAATTTTTTTTCCTAAAAAATCTTTTGCCTCAATATTTCATGGCACAATTTTTTTCAGCAAAATCTGTGATGGTCGAGCGCCACGTCTGGGACACTTGGCATGGAATGACCCATACATATATATGTTTGTGATTTGCTTACTCTCTCCTTTAGCATTGTTTTTGCCCTTCCTGTTATAGGCTAATCCCTCAATGGATTAAGAGCGTTTGTAAATAAATAAATAAAAAATAAATATCCAAAAGCAACTTGAACTCAGGTTAGTGTATCGTTATTTTGTCAATGATGCGAACAAAAGCTGACAAACAGATTGTCTTTTCATACTGTCATGCTATGAAGAATAAGTATTTTCGTATAGTTTTCGCTGTTCACGGCATAATTATATGTTACTGCTCTGGCAATAGCCCAGTATTAAGAAAGTTAGTTACGTTGGGTCAAACAAGCATATATGAATTGACCACAATTTATGCGCAGAGTTTTTGTACCTGCATACCAAGAGAAAGGTGCTTATCAGCATTGCCTTTTTCCGTCATCCATAACAGTAGATCTTCATGTAGTACAACAACAACAACAACAACAACAACAACAATAATATATATAATAATAATAATAATAATAATAATAAAATTCGGCAGATCCCACCCCTTGTGGGAATCGGTTTCACGCGAAGCAGCCAGGAAGTACTTGTATGCTGTATTTTATGGCTTTAAGCCAAGCGTTACGAGGTGGATCGACGTGTTTTTCTTAGTGTAGTAGCTGTGTGCACATTGTGGGCTTACCAAGCGCGTCGACAACACTGGCGTTTAAACGGTAACTTATGGTGCGACGTAACGACAGCCCTCACGTTAGAGTACATACGTCATAAGTGCACTTTATGGTGCAATCATGTGAATATCATATGTAATTTTCGCTAATGTATTCCTCTGGGGTCGAGCAATGCTTCAATATAGCTTGCTGAATCATAGAAATGCAAATGTAATGTTTATTAGAGTGCTATAAAAGCGGATTCAACACTAGAACCACAGTCGTTAATCTGATATGACGCCTGTATCGTAGATGTACATGTGTGTAGAGGTATATGTAGTGTTTATTGTTTTCTTGTAAGATTACATAGCCAGCACCACAACTACTTACGTTGCACCGAATTAAGCCTGCATAGGCTGCTTTTCCAAGCCAGTTTATGGACCTGGCGTGGCTCTGTGGTAGAATACATGACTGCCACGCAGAATGCTTGGGTTCGATTCCAGCTGGGATCCTAAATTTTATTTACTCCATTCGTCGGGTCAACGCTGCTGATGTCGATTTTTCTTAACGCTCTCGCATTTAAATTGCTAATGTCAGTTCTCGCCGTTCCTGGGTAGATATAAACTGTCAATCACCTGTGGCGCATACCCGTACACCGCGGCCCGTGGTTAACGGGTATGTGCCACACGTGTCTGGAGGAAAGGGTTTGACGACGTACGCGACAGGATTTTCAAGTTATTCATGTCATGACCGGACAGTCACATTCATCAAATCACCTTACCCTCCCATGCAAATTTTGGTCTACACCAACCTGAAGGGGCGATCATGAGAGCATCCAGGCGGCTAGATAGATAGATAGATAGATACGTAGATAGAAACGCTCAAAATAGCAAAGGTTCGCTAAGAAATGTTTCGCATTTAATAATAATAATAATAATAATAATAATAATAATAATAATGCCTTTTATTTCTTCAAATACTTCAAATACTTTCTGCTTTGCGCTTCATGCACCGACAATCAGGACCTCCTCCTTGGGTGGATTTCTGAGTGACATCCAACCCTAAGTGCGCATCATAAAAGAAATCATCATTGGAAAAAAACAGCGCACGTTGACATACGAAATACAAAATACTTACGCCTTAGCGCATGATTTACATGGCGGCTTGAAGTGGAACCCAAGTCACAGTGAAATTACAGAAAGTGTCATAGATGATCGCATGCCGCAGTAAGAATCGATCACAATGAATTATCACTATTGTCTCAAGCTGCTATTGACGCGCGATATTTATTGAGCAAACGATGTGGTCTATTGTCCATGGACATTTTGTTCGTGAATTGTGCGCAACACTCTCTATTATAAAACATGGATCCGTAATATAATTCGACACTCCGAATAATGTTTGCCGACGGCTAGCAAAAAAACTTCCAGCACATCCGACGCATTGTGGGGATTGATTTGATTTCATGCGAAGCACTCAGGCAGTCGCTGCTTACGCCGCATTATGCGCCAAGTCTTGCAAGATAGTTGGAGATGTTTAAGTAATTTGAGCAGTGTGCATATGGTCGGCTTACCAGGCACTGTGGCTGCACTGGTGTGCAAAAGGTAGCTCATTGTCTGAATGCGGCAGTCACCTTACAGCACAGAAGAACAGAAAAAGTTTCGTTAGTTTTGATGACCCTCGAGTCTACCACGACCTCTCGATCCGCGACGACGGGAGTCGGGCCCTTTATGCACTGCGCCACCGACGCTCATGCTTGAGCGTTTACAAACGCGCCTTATATATTTCACATCTTCTCCCTTTCACAGTGACCTTGTCGCGTGGGGCAGTCGGCATATAGGAGAGCTGAAGTACTGCATCGTGACACTAATGAGCGCGGACAGGACGTGCTTAGGTAGCCTCAGAGCTAGGGCGCCTCTGCGGCAACGTTCCTTCGTTGAACGCTGGCAACGAGGTGCCCTACTCAGCGGTGCGGAGGCTGGCTGCCCGATTTCCACCTCATTTCGTTTCAATACAGTTCGGGTGAGTGCATTGTCGCAGAGAGACACGGCAGCGGGCAACAGGACGGCTTCGCGCGCTGACGGCTCAAGCTGCGATCTCAGCCTCTTGCGTTCCTGAAGCACTGTGCGCTAATGTATGCATGACTAGAGTTGTAGGTTACCCAATTACTGAAGAGAGCACACCTTGCTGTTTCCCTCCTCAAAACACGCCGTTTTTCATTAGCGCAGTCCGGGTACTAGTGATTATTCCTTTTTTAGGGGCGAAGCTCCATTGGGTGTGGGTCTGTCCCTCCTCTGTAGTATGTAGTAGTAGTAGTAGTAGTAGTAGTAGTAGTAGTAGTAGTAGTAGTAGTAGTAGTAGTAGTAGTAGTGTAGTGAAGAGGAGGAAGAAGCCACGCTCGGTCGGCTGTTGCTGTGCGCGGGTGCATTGCTTCAGAGTAGGCGAATGTCGGCGGCGGAGGTCGTGCCGCGACCGCGGCATAGGTCAGAGGTGCAGCAACAGGCAAACATGGCTGGGTCAAAGGTACCGATTCGGCAAGTTGCTCGCGGATAGCCCTCCTGATGGGATTAGCCAGCGATGCGCCAGGTTGTAGGGGTCGATCTCTCAGAGGCAGCATAGAGAGCTGGCGCGCCACCTCCTCTCGAATGAAGTCTTTGATTTGGCTAGAGAACGATGCAGCGGGCGACGTGTGGGAGGCTAGCGTGAGGCTCGAGAGTGGTTTAGCAGCTGCGACAGCGCTGCGTGCAAGGACCCTTTGTCGACGCAGCTCATCGAAACTCTGGCAAAGAGTAACGACGTCCGCAACAGAAGCGGCGTTCCGCGCAAGAAGCATCTGAAATGCCTCGTCCTCGATACCTTTGAGGATATGTTTCACTTTCTCCTCTTCGCTCATGGAGGCATTGACGCGGGAGCATATGTTTACGACATCCTCGATGGAGCTCGTATACATCTCACCGGGCTTTTGAGCACGCTGGCGTAGACGTTGTTCAGCGCGCAGCTTTCGTAAAGTCGGGCGGCCGAAGACTTCTGCGATCGCTGTCTTGAAATCAGACCAGGTATGGAGCTCGCGCTCGTGGTTGTGAAACCAGAGGTTGGCGACGTCAGAAAGATAGAAGATAGACGGAGTTTGGCCGGGTCATCCCAGTTGTTGGTCTCACTGACGCGCTCGTAGGTGGAAAGCCAATCTTCCACGTCAGCCTCATCGGTTCCGCTAAAGATAGGAGGGTCACGGTACCGCTGAATGGCGCCGCTGGAGCTGGAAGCCGCGGCGGTGTCGGGCTGACTGGTGGCAATGTCGGTCATCGCAGCGGTTGAAGCAGCGGGCAACGTTCGGTTGCGAAGGTCCAGGTTGAGGTCAGGGATTGCAGCAATCTCCGCCAGATGTCGCATGACGGTTTATTGACAAAGTACTGACGACAGTAGTACTACTGACAGTACTACTGACAGTAGTAGTAGTAGTAGTAGGCATAGGTCGGCAAACTCACTAATGAGTAGACTCACTCAGACTCAGATCGTGCCGTGAGTCTCAGTCAGAGTGAGTTCGGCTGAGTAATATTTGAGTAAGTTTGAATCCGAGTGAGTCCGGCTGAGGAAAATTTTACTGAGTCTGAGCCCGTGTGAGTCCGGTTGAGGAAATTATTTGTTAGTCTGAGTCCGAGTGAGCCCTAAGCACAAAATATATTTCTTGAGTGAGTCTGAGTGAGCTCCACCTTCTATTGCCGACGCTTTTCCTATCTACTCATCTTCAGCATTACTATCGGTCTTATATCGGTTTACGTTTATGCTCAAGTCTATCCACGCATGTCAACGCACGGACGTTCATGCGCCACCTCAATATTTATTGATCAAAGGCGTGAATAGGAGGGGGGGGCGCCATGTCCTTTCGCCGTAAACTCTTTCACGGAAAATTCTTCATCAAAATATCTCGTTCTTGATAAAATACCTTGGCCAGAGGGGCAAGATAAAAATTCTTGATAAAATATCCTGTGTCGTGTATTTCATAAAAAATGCCCTTACTGGATTGAAACTACCGATAACTCATATTTGAACGTAAAAGACCAAAAGGCAAAACAGCACCGATTATGTGAGATACTGGCGTTAAACAGCATTGGCACCATGTTCGAAAAAGCTAATTTTGCGCTAACAGGTTCATGAGTCGACTCACTCAGACTCAGGTCAACCTGTGAGTCTGAGTCTGAGTGAGCCCGGTTGAGTAATATGTTGGTGAGTGTGAGTCCGGCCGAGAAAACGTTTAGTGAGTGTGAGTCCGAGTGAGTCCGCTTGAAGAAAATTTTGATGAATCTGAGTCTGTGTGAGCTCTCAGAGCAAAATATATTTCTTGAGTAAGTCTGAGTGAGCTCCAATTTTTTTGCCAACCTATGGCAGTAGGTAGCCACCTCTATTTCTTGGAGTGTTCACTAGATGGCGCTGTCGTAGCCACCTCTAGTTCTCAGAAAGATCCCTAGATGGCGCGGAGGCGCTCGCTGCGTTAAGGTCCCTCTATTTTTCAAAGATAGCGCAAACCATTGTCCGGAAAGGAAAGGGAGAATTTCCTCCCCGCCCTCTGCGTCTCTCCTCTCTTCTTCGCCCTTTTGTGCTCCCCTATTGGACTAGGCTTGACACGTGACCAGTTATCCCCGATGACCCCTCCGCCTCTTGCTCTGGCGCCGGAAAACGACGCCATTAGTGGGCGTAGAAACACCGCCGCACGTGCACGCTGTGCGTGAGCGCGGGCTTCTTATAGCTTTTTACAGTTTGCAAGAGGCCATCAGCTGCAGCCAGATGCCAACTTGTTGCGCTGTTGGCTGCTCGAACAGCATTGCCAAGGGTGTCAAGCTTTTTTTTTTGTTACTCGTGCAAAGGAAAACCTCAAACGGTGAGCGATATGGTTCCATTTTATCTGGAGAAAGAATTTCGATTGCCACGACGTGAGGCTTTATGAGGTAAATCGACCACTATTAAACCCTTTCGCGCATATTTGCCATTAGAACTCCTTTAGATGGAGCTAAGGCTCGATACTGATGCCTAAGTTAGAGAAAAAAAAAAGCGGCGTGACGTTATCGGCCACGCTTTCTCGCACATTATATTTACAGCAAAAATAATTGTTCTGCGAAAATTTACTGCAACGTTTGAGAAAAATATCTTTGCAAGATCTCTGTTTTCTCGCTCAACCTTTGCGCGTCCCGTAGATTTTACAAAATTCATTTCCCAAAAGCTGTTAAAAAGCTTACTCTGAGAAAGTCGGAGCTGTTCCTTTAGCGCTCATAAATAGAGGGTACGTGGTGATGAGATGTGTACGATAAAGAAAGAGACATGGCAAGTAAGTAGCATCGTTTGGTCAGCGTAATTTGCTGAACGTAAAAAAAATCTACTTAGCAATATGCTGCAAAGCTGCCCGTATGCAAACTATAATTTTAAGCGCATGTTTGTTCTCCAACCGTCTAATTTTTTTTCCCTGAACTATATGTTTATTTGAAGCAGGTGTAAGTTTTTATTTTTTGTGTTGTCGGTTTTTATATATATTTTTAATTATCCGCATTTCTCAGTGTTTCTGATTCAGTGTTACTGATACTCTGTGTTCAATAATAATAATTATTATGAGACAGTTGCTGCATGTTCCTCTTTGATGCGCTTTATTATTTGTTGTAGTTTTGGGCACTTCGGCCGTATTTCGTTATTCAAATTACAGAGGGCACATTGCAGGATGTCTGTATATTTCAGAAACACTTCACGGACGATCAGTTCGAGCCAATCATCCTTGCGACAAATGGCTGCAAAAAGCTAAAGCCCAATGCGGTTCCCTCCATATTTCTGCATCGGCCAGTCTGGAACAGCCTCCAATTAAAGAGCTAGCTCCAATTAATGAGCACGAGCAGCACACGATAGAAGCAAAAAGATATTTACCTGAGGGGGCAACAGAAGCGCGTCAACCCAGTTCGAAATTTAAAATAATGCGCGCGGGGGGTATTTAGCAAATAGGTGCCTCCGCTGTGTTGTGTGTTCATAAGTTGATGCAGCGTCTGATTTTCCGAAATGCGTCTTGTGAACAAAGACCACGGTATCCGCAAAGAAAAACGGCAGCTGCAAATACTTTTTGGATTGCGTTTAATATGTTCTGCCTCTTCGCCTGGTGCGAGCGACGCATCCTATACTTATGAACTGAAATACAATGCACAAATGCTAGGTTTTCAAGTTGTCAAAAGAGGTCCCAGGTCCAGAAAGCTGTTCGCGCGTAAGGTGCCGCAATGAGATTTCTTATATATGCCGGCACCAGTGTGCGATTTGGTGCTTATAAAACGCGAAATGATAACTAATGTACCGACCAACCACAAACTATTTTTACTACACATCTTACGTACGAACAGCTGTGTGAATCTGCGCCCAGAAATGTCGCGTTTCTAAGCAAGTACAAGCAAGCGCTTCGACGCGCCGCATGCGGGCCGGGCGCGCCTTGCGAGTCTCGCCCAATAATGGCGGCCGGGCGAGGAGGAAACGGCACTGAGAGGAGGAGTTTGCACTACCTTTGAAAAATAGAGGGACCTTACGCTGCGTTGCAGATGCGTGCTCTAGTCCCCCCCCCCCCCTCTCTCGCATCGCGTCACCGACGCTCCGCGCCCGCTGCGTTGCAGATGCGTGCTTTAGCCCCCCCCCCCCCCCCCTCTCTCTCTCTCTCGCCTCGCGAGGCCGACGCAGGCAGCGTCTGCTAGCGAGTTCCTTGATTGAAAAAACCAACTGCTCGCGCTGCACAACCGTTCACTGACCCCTCCGTATATATAGGCACTGGATTTTGACCTCCAAGGTAGTGCCTGCGTGAGATTTCTCCTGTGCGTGATTAAACAATAAAAATTCACAGCGTACATGTAAAATATAAGTGAGCTGCAAGTCGCCATGACTCTCATCGACTCTTTAGTATAAACGCGCCCGATCTCACGTCGTTGATGACGTACTGGGCAGAATTCACGGAAGATTCACATATGGCGCGTGCCATTGGTGGAAGGCAGTCGTTCGATTTAGTGCGGCGATGTACACTAGGGGGACCGTTATAATAAAGGGACCACGTAAACCAACAGTACAATAAAAGTTTGATGTTTAATATATACACGGTGTTTCTCACGTGTTTACTTCATCATATACTGGGCGAATTACTAGGAGTATTCACGGTTTACCGATGATTTCCTCCGGAGCTTCGCCCCACTCATCATCATCAACCCCGTGGATATGCTGTGGATTTTTTTTTTTTCGTCTTAAGCATTTATTTACCGCAAAACATGTATATGATTACAAAAAAACACACTTTTGGGACCAAGCGAATTTGTTAAAGTGTTCCTACCAGTAGTGATCAGTAGAAACACATCTATAGCAGCTGTCAATGTAGACATTTTAATAAAATCAAACGAAAGTGTCGGAAATAAGTAAAACAAACAAATACAGTACAAAAGAAAATGTCACAGAAATTAGAAATTTTTCTGACAATATTTCATACTAAAACACGTCTAGAAGGAAAAAAAAGCATGGCTGATCCTTCAGTCATGGGAATCGGTATAACACGAAAGTGAAACGTGTCTTCACAGACGTTGGTGAGCGTTTGTTGTGCATTCTTTCGCGCCAAGTTTCAAGGAATGAATGCTACAGCAACAAATTGTAATGCTACGCGAAGAACGGCAAGCAGCTCGAAACTTGCAACGCGCTGATCAAGCAGAAATGACGCACGGAACGATCATACACAGGATGACTGCGAAGTTACTGTCACAGTTGTAACTTATTTCTGTGTGAGCAGCGCCATAGTTTCGCAAGAGCGGCCGCAGCAATGAGCGAAGTGACCTTCGTGCTCTCAACGCAAACTTGCGGTGAGAGGACAACAAGACGTGCAAACCACCGGCGTCACGAGATAAGCACACGCACGAGCGACCACGCCCTGTAGAGGCGCGCGCTCATCCGCGTGGGGCGACGACCTTCAAAGCGCGCTCTTCGAGCCCTTCTCACGATCTCGCTAGAGATAACGAAAACACGCTGATGTACCACTGATCTTTGAGTACCGCCACTGGCAGAAGGTGTATTTAAATAGCTCGCCGTTAGCACGACAAAGAACGTGCCATCTGTGGCCGAATCGTTTCGCGCGCGCGCTGCGAAGCTAAGGGTCGTAAGTTGGAATCCGCGTGACATAGCTTTTTCTTTGCCATGTGTTAGTCTTTATATTTTACGTCATATCCGTGTCGAAAATACGTCAGTGGAGCCGTGGTGGACCCCGACATAAAGCACTTTCGTGTTAAAATGGAGACTGTGACCAAGTACGGGCTGTGCTACACATTGTCAATAAAGGAGTGCTTAAGTTTTTTTAGAAATATATTCAACGTTGACAGGCTGGATAGGCTACACTCAAGCTTATTCTAAAGAGATGCACCCTTAAAGTTTAGTGTAGTTAATTCTTATCGTAGTGAATACATAACGACAGCGCGATACGTTCGCAGCAGTGCAAAGTGAGTGGCGAAGCGAGACTGCTGTCAAGGCCAGTTTTTCATTGAATAATTGGTGCATGATTGAGGCAATGTTGTATGTCGCCAGAGCGAAAATATTGATGGTGTTGAACCTTTTAAATTAATCCACATTCCTAATGTGTGTATTGTGGGGTGATATATTGCGGAGAGCTCTTTTTTCAAGAGTAAACACCAGTGACGAATGAGTTTTGTATGTGCATTCCCACATCGTTATACAGTGATTAATGTGAGAGTGAACAAACGCGTGGTAAAGGTTGATAATTATGTTGGGAAGGAAGTAGTTACGACATTTCGACAGCACATGCAAGCCATATGAAGTCTTGCTAAGTACAGGGCGCATATCAAGGCGAAATTGTAAGAGTTTTTCGATTATAACGACATAAAATTTTGTCTCGCTATATTTTTTATGGGATGTTTGTTGTAAATGACTTCAGAAAGAGTACTAGTTTTGTTTTGTTTCAGAGCGAAATAAAATGAAATTATGTGTGGTGACACTGGGTTTAGGTGAATACCATTCAACGTGCACCATTGGCGCAATATTTCTAATTCAGAGTTAAGCTTATTGATTAGGTTGCATTCGTCACGATCAGCTAGTATAAGATTAGTATCGTGCTGCATTGAGCACAGGGGTGGCCCACACAAGCTGTGAATGTAGATCATTTATATACAGTAGAAACATGAGGGTCCAAGTATGGACCCCTGGGGAAAATCCGAGGTTAATAAGGGTGCTGTTTGACTGAAAATATCCCAATTCAATCATTTCTTGCCGGTCTTCCAGATCACTACGAATTAACGTCAGAAGCATTCCAATTTTTCCGTAGCAAAGTAATTTTCGTTTTATATAGCATGATTTAGTGAATCCAAAGCTTTTGTAAAATCTATAAACAGTCCTGCCACTAGATAGCCACTGTCCATTGACTTTCCACTTCCATATGTAAATGCTGAGACTGCAGTTCGCGTAGACAGACCTTATCTGAAACCGAATTGGCACCGATAAAGAATGTTGGGCTTGTCTAAATAATCATTAAGGCGGGAAGCGAATATTTTTTTCATATATTTTCCTGAAGAATGGCTGCACTGAAATCGGACGGTAGTTTTCGATCCTCCGTTTGTTCTTCAACTTGTAAAGTGGCAGTACTTTGTCAATTTTCATCCGTGCTTTAAACACACCCGTGAGAAATGCAGTATTGGCGATATGCGCGAGAACTGGTGACACGATATCTGTTACAAGTTTAACGGTATGCCCAGAAATATTTTCAGTTACAGAGACTGCGTTTTGCAGATTTGAAGTAAGTGAAGCAACCTCAGGCTGAATAATAATAATATGCGAGGTTTCACGTCCCAAAGCCACGATATGATTATGAGGGGGGCCGTAGTCGAGGGCTCCAGAAGTTTCGACCACCTGGGGCTATTTAACGTGCACCTAAATATAAGTACACGGGCCTCAAACATTCTCGCCTCCATCGAAAATGCAGCAGTCGCGGCCGGGATTCAATCCCGCGACCTTCGGGTCAGCAGTCGAGCGCCATAACCACTAGACCACCGTGGCGGGGCAAGGAACCTTAAGCTCATCTTTAGGATAAAGGTAAAAGCAAGCATTTGTGCGAGGTATATATGTTGCATCAAAAGTTTTATGTGTGGAGGTAATGTGAGACGAAAACTAGGCGCCAAAGGTATTTAGTACACTTCCAGGTGTGTTGTAGGCGGCATCATCGTAAATTATTAAAGACGATAGTCTTTCTTGGGATACTTAAACGGAGAAATTTTGGTCTGTCTGTCTGTCTTTGTGTTTGTCGGCACGTCACTCGATTCAGCACTCGGCCAAAGTTGAACCACTTGCCGAAGGGCCAGCCATCTTGAACGGCTGACTAGGTTCATACTTGTGTACATTGCCGATCAAAAAGCAAACATTACGCATATCTGAGGCGCAACATCACTAGGTAAGTGTTAGGTGGTGTGTTCCTTTAGTAGAAAATGCATACATACGTAATTCTGAAGACCCTAGTTTCTTAAGCTGCGCTGAAAATGCGATTGCGCTGAAACTTGCCTTCCTCCGTGCCCTCTGCACGAGCTCATTGTTGTGTTTCGGTGTCGGTTCTGTATTGCACTGTAGGAATGCCATGGGGCGCCGCTCTGGCATTCCTGTTTTACTCAGGCGACGTGTAAATAAAAGAGTGTGTCGAGAGTACTCGTTGAGTGCGGACGTTTGTTCTCCTTCAGCGCTTCGCGCCAAACCGCGTGTTCGGGCTGGCTAGCGTCCCCGCCGGTGGCGTTGGTCACCGCCGGTCTTCGCCTGCTGCTGCGCCGGGACTACCAGTCCGCTACACAGCACTAATGTTTTCCAACGTATTGCCAGATGGCGTCCATATCTCACGCAGCGCCTCTTCTATCGTCTTTAGACGACATTTGCAGCGAAGCACGCAGATACGCGGCAATTTTTTTTCTTCCAGTGGGTGCTGCTTACGTCTGGTCCGAGAAACTGGTTGAGAAGGCTCCAGTTTTTTTTTTTTCGGTTCGTTCCCGTCCTGTTGAATACAATTGCAAAATAATTGTTCCGCCGCATAAAGCAGTCTATTATGAGATTGCGTGTACCTAAATCTTTCCTTCAGGAAGTGTTATAAGGTTGCCTTTTCAATTTTTGATACATGTTGTATTTTGCTTTATTCGAACGCAAGACCGGCCCGTTATGTGCTTATTATAAATATTATTATGCACGAGTTATGTGCTTATTATTAGGGGTGTGCGAATATCAAATTTTTCGAATACGAATCGAATACGAATATTCACCTTCGAATATCGAATCGAATATCGAATATCAAAGGAAAAGTGCCTCCACAGTAACAATATTTTATTTAACATGTAGCTATTTGAAAAAAAAAACATTAACAGCCTGACTGGCAACACAACATACACTGCTATCTCCAGAACACAATGTCCAGGCTAGCACAATGCACATCACAACACAAGCAAATATCACGGCACAATGAAAGTAATGATTAGAGGTTATCATGAAGAAATATGAGTTGCTCCGCATGATCAGGCAGCAGGCGCTCCCTTCTAACAGAGACAATCCCTTCCCTCCCCCCCCTACCCCCCTGCCACTGAAAAGGCACGCTCGCTTGGAACAGAAGTGGCTTGTATAGGGAGGTACATGGGGCAAAGCGTTGCCAGACTGGGGTATCTGAAGGTACCTACAGTCCGCCACCAGTCACATGGGTCACTGTCTTTCTTCAGAAGTGGTCTCGCATAGTGAACGAATGGTAGTGCGGCACGTTACGGCCGCATAATATTGAAAATGTATGGTTACGTGATCGCCAACAGCGCTGCATGTCGGAGATACACCAGCAATAAATCATACGTATTGGGGCGCTCGTCGCAGCCAGATATCGTGCCTCCGTGTACTTACTATGTTTATCGCTCCTCTCAGCAACGTTTTTAGCTATACGAACGCAGCAGAAATGTGGAAGACGAGTTATTTTATGCATGATAATCGAATCGCAATTCGAATTTTTCGATAATTCGAAGTATCGAATATTCGAAACTATTCGAATACACGATTTTCGAATCGAATACGAATATTTCGAATGTAATATTCGACGAATATTCGAAACTTTCGAATATTCGCACACCCCTACTTATTATGTTTTCTTGATATCATATTTGCGCGGCATTTACCGTACGCTGTGTCCGGGTTGGTGTTAACTTTTTCAGCTACCACAAAGGTTTAATGTAGATCATTAACGCTAGTCGTCGGTATGATGTGCCACCAAGCGTCAACTTTGACGCGTCCACAATAAACGGTGCTATAGCCACCAAACACCAGCAGACATTTTGCAAGCTCTCATTTATCAGTGTACAATGAACATTGAACAACTTTGGTAAAGACGCGTTTCACTTTCGTGTTACTATGACGGAGGGAGGAACCATGTTTTGCTATGAATATTTTTTCTATTTATTTGTCTTTATTTCTCTTTCTCACTCTTTCCTTTCATTCTCTCTATCCATTTCTTTCTCTTTATTTCTCCCTATTTGTACCCGTTCTCTCGCCCATAATAGTTATTGCATTCCACGCCGGACAAATCGGCGCACGTGTTCTGGGAGCGAAGCAGAACATGTAGAAGAGGAACAAGAGGATGAAGAGAATACGTGCCCGCTCATGATGATGAGTTTCTCTGAGCTTAATATCGCGTTCCGCAGGATTAAATAAAAGTGCTTTTAATTCAATCGAATTTCTGCCTTTCTTCTCCTTATTTCTCTCTATTTCGTTCTTTCTTTCTTTCCATATCTTTCTTTCTATCTCTCTCTTCATTTCTCTCTCTGTGTCCTCGTTCCCTCGCATATCAGAGTTATTGCATCCCACAAATCGGCACAAAATATAGAAAGGTTAAACGCGGCTAACCATCGTGTAGCTGAAGGTTCTCGGTCAAAAAGCTGTTATTTCCACGTAGAAGCAAATGAAATCATTTCAGAGTTTTCCATGACATACGAATGACCGAATGTTGAAGCGAACGCGCCTAGATGAGGTCTCACCGCCAGCCCTACTAAGTATCGCAGAAGTACGTATTGCTGGGAAAGTTCGGGTTTGCTGACTGACGTATCGTAGGGCTGAAGCACATCCACAAAAGAAGACAGACAGAGAAGAAGGGACAAGCGTTCACTTCTGAGTACCGTCAAGCGAGTCTCCAAGTTGCCATGAGAAAGTGGGTCTATTGGCTCTTTGGCCACAGGCATCGACGTTTTGGTGAGATACAAGGCAACCAATAGCGTTGTTCCTGTCAAAAAAGTGCCCTTCCTAAAAAAAAATTCATTAGCTTTAGTTCAGGCTGATAAGGAAGGAGGCTTCCTGGCGTTACTCACAGTTCTCTATTTATCTAAACCAGGAATAGCCATCAAAGCGACGTTCCCAAGGAAGGGTTTGGGGACAAGCGCTTGTTCCCGTACCTTGCTAAAGTGTCATTTTTCCACACAGCTTTTTTCTTTCAAATATGCTTCATACAACAAGGGAACAGCGACTTCCATTGGAGCGTCTTTCAGAGAATTCACATACTCAGCGGCAGTACGCCTGCAGAAGGCACAATACAGATGCAGATGAATGCAGATGTAGGCGTAAGTCTATCACCGTGGTTTTCAACATATTGCTAAAGCAAAATGATAATGATGAGGATCATGAGAACTTCCTATTAGGGCCCTATAAAATACCGGTGCTTGACCCGCCATCGCCGAGCATGAAAGTGTCAACGTGGGAGTTTCACGTCGAATAAAGAGGCACGTGCGATATTTTCGCGAATGAAAGAGAAAAATTAGGTTACCGCCGAGGAAGTAAAATTTATCTTTCGGTTCATCGCGATGCTTTCGGTTCTAGCTGACGCAGGGCGGTTTCCTTGCATTGTGAATTTGAGTGTGCCACAGATTTCCATTTTCTTGACAAGCACTGACATGATGCATACTAAGCAGTTTGTTTTCTTTCTCTGTCCTGCTTGCTTTTCATGCCATCTTGCAATGGAATAAAGAGAAGGACAGACGGTGTCTCTTTGCGCGCAAATGTGCTCACCGCGACGGTTGATTGAACGCGACTGCGCAGCGACACAAGTGAGAAAAAAAGATAAAGGATTGGACAGGGGGGATCTGGGTTACCATATCTTTTGAGCGTGTTGACATGTTGCGCCGGTGCTATTCCGCACACGTACTCTTTGCTGTTTGTCCTGTGTGTGCATTTCTGGTTGAAAGAATCGACTTTGCAGATTTGCCTGGAAAGGCGTAGTTGTTTTATTTCCTATCATTCAGTCGACAAAAGCTCACAGGAAACACCTTGAATCACACGCTCGCTGAGTGCGCTGGGGCAGAGGCCTACGTTGCGTTCTTCCGGGGCACCGCCTGCTTTTCTTCGCTGCTCCTCTTATCGGCCACCTGAGTGATGGCGAAGGTTCAAACACGGCACTCGAATGCGGGGCGTCGCGATGAAGGCGCGTGACAACCCTCAATAAGCCTATGCCAACTCGGTGCGCGAGGTGCCGCGTGAAGTTATTTGTTTCAACATGACAATAACGATGGACAATTACGCACCCGTAATAACTCAAACGACCCTTTAAACAGCTAGAGCTAATAACGAAAGCGACCCACACGTTTGCCAAAACGTCACACTGACACGCGTATTAGGGCCTATGAACATCCGTCAGTCTCTTCAGCAGTCTCTTCCCAATACAAAATACTGCAATTGCAACACCACCCTGCGAAACAATAGACGTCGGCTGTACTCCGCTTCTCAAGCTGGCACTGCTGACACGAAGCCACCTAATGAAGCTAAAAGCTGTGACATTATTTTATGTTTCCACCAGAGCCCCCCCCCCCCTCCCCCTGAAGAGCAGGCGTTGAGGTCTGCGCGTTCATATTGGTAGAGCAGAGCCACGTGAGGGCGCTGGCGCCGCCCAGAGAATGAGAAGCGCGCGAAATTCTGCGCCCAGTCGAGCTTTTGTTTTCTCGATTTTGTTTTTTTTATAGTTGCGCTATTGCCATGGCACTTTCTCAAAGCCAATCTCTGTACCGCGTACTCCAGTGCGTGCGGTGCCGATCGCGCAAACTCTGATGCTGCTATATCGTTATCAAAGTTTCGCTTGCCCAGTAGTGCTTCGTTACGAAATCTTAAGAATGCAAGAATGAGGTTGCATTGAGTCTCGTCGTTTCCACACATCAGCGATTTGAATGATCTCATGGATATAAGTATGACTTACATGCGATGAGATTGACAATATTCTCACAACTGTAACATCACTGCTTACAATTCTAGATCTAATAGAGCAAGCATTCGTCGAATTCCCTTCCTATCATCTGTGAGTGCAAAACAGCGCAGCCGACAGGAGGGGACAGAAGAGGACACAGAGCGCTCGGTGTCCTCTTCTGTCCCCTCCTGTCGGCTGCGCTGTTTTGCACTCATAAGCATTTGTCTTACAGAAGATATCTCGGCGTACCGTATATTTTTATTCCTCCCATATTTTTTTCAAACAGTTTTTTTAAATGGTAATTTCATTCTAAGCACTAGTTATTTCTTTGCTATCCTTCTTTTGCATCCTGTACACTGCCTTCGTCTCCGTACTGTTTCTTCCGGTCTGGTTACTGCAATGTGTTTTTTGTGCTGCCAAAATAAGCTCTCTGCTTTGTTCCTGCTGTTAACTATCTTCGTCCTTTCAAGTACTATTTTCATATTTACATGCCACTTTAGTTTACTCTGTCGAGGCAACTATATATTATTTTGGCAGAGCCCGGAGTATACGGTAAGAAACATTCTGCTTACTACTTCACGAAACAGCGACATTCAGCTTGCTTTAAAATAATGGAAATTGCGATGAACCATATTAAAGCTGTTAGGAAGGGAATTCGACAAACATTGCTATACCAAACGCCCCGTTTGAGCGTCCCAACGAGCCGTTTCAGCCCATTTTCCATAGGCACTGATTCTTTTACTGCTTTACATTAACGGGTAAATTGACGATGCTTCATGCTTAATTCTCACAGCCATTGAGGGTTATGCCTGTGTGGTTTTCCTACACCTATTCGCTGCGAACGTTTGATACGGAACTGCCTTTCTTTTTTGCTAAGATATGGTCGTTTTCATTTTTAGGCCCCCTAATTTCGCTAACTGCCAGGCAATTGGTGGCAATAGTGCGGTGGTGTCCTGCGACGCTTTGCGCAGCTGCACAATACGACTGTGGCGTTTCTGTGTTCCACATGTCTCGTAGAAGAAAAGCTGTTCAGGGATTGTACGTTAGTGAGTATGTCGAGAATGCACGCCTTACGTCAACAGCTAAGTATTGTACGAAAATTCGTTGCAGTTTTGTCATCTACATATACATAATGCTTCACTAAAAATATTGCTACCAGCGTTGTTGCTGCTTTACACCTGTCCGGTGATCCGGTGTTGCTTAATCGGTAATACGCTTATGGACAATGCAAAACTCCACACCCGTATTTGCGCTATCGTGCAGAGGCTTCTCATTGAAGTTCTTGTGCTTCATGGGAACCCGTTAGCCGGTCGCCAAGCAGAGCAGCGACTATACCAGTCACACAAGAGATAATCAAAAACCGCTGCCAGCGAATTGTGTTCATCTTAAGCAGATAAATCAACACCAGTAAGCTGTTTCATATTTAAACTAACATAGGCATATACTTTGAGCAAGAAGTACAGATCTTTTTCGATGCTAAGAGTCATTTCATTCAAATGAAACAATTTTGGTCACACTTTAGAAATTTTCAAGTACAAATTTCTGTGCGTAGGCGTTTGCTGCTATGTTATATAGATATATATTAACAAATTAGCGAATATTTCGATATAACGCATTTTCTTAAATATTTATTTGGATTTGGAATTTTCAAGCTTCTTGTCTATTCAAGAATATTTAGGAAAACGAATTATGTAGTTATCTTGAGTTGTTCGAAAGTTATTACTATTTTTCCAACCCCTCTTAGGCGCATTCGAAACCGAAACTGAAAATTTCTGATTCCACAACACCTGCCATGTCATCACAAATGTTTTTTCTTATACATATTATGTAATGATATGTTGTTTAAGTAAATTCTAAAGATTGTGGGGCATGATGTTTACGATTTGTGTGAAAATTTCCACTACACGGCTTCGGCACACCGTTGTTTAAGTTGCGCGCGTATTCGCTCGGCTGTCAGTGCTCTTTCGTACACCACTTCGAGCTCTTGGACTTAGTTCGGGCCTTTCATGTAATACGTTATAGTACTCCATGATATATGGCAAAGTATAGGACGAAAAAGAAGAATCAACGCAAGTTGTGGAATCAATATACCAACCAATCTACGTGCGCTGTGGCGCACGTAGATGAGAGTCAGTTGTAGACTCAAAACGAGCTAGAAAAAATATCTGTGCTTCAGCTCTCTCAAAAGGAGAATGCGCCGCTTCAGAAGAGGTCCCCAGCTATGAACCTAGGGAATTTCAGACATATTGAATGTTTCTTTATTATATGGACATTCAATTCAAATCTTTAAAGGCATTTTTCTCAAAACATCACCGTTGCATCCTACGCTTACGCAAACAGTGATAACTTTCCTTTTGATAAAAATTTTCACATACAATTTCTCGTACCATTTTTTTATAGGTTGCGCTGTGCATTCAAGCAGAATCATTAAAAACGAGCGGTAACGTTTTGTACTAAGGCCAATTTTGTGCAAAACAAAGCTGTCGAATATAAAGTTTTTTAGTCTTCTTAGGATAATGCGCCTTAGCTTAGAGATGGATTGATAGTGGAGGTTAGATGCACAGAACAGTGTTTTCACTACGTACCTGCCATGTTGCGTTTGATCGCACCAACCATTTTGTAGTTATGACTGTTGGCGCAACGTGCATATTTCGGCACATTTTGATTTTTATAAATTTTGCTTTTTACATTTTTAGCAGTTTCATAATTTTAAATTTCAATTTACATCAGCGCTACAAGACAAAATCATAATTATAACTTTTGGACTGCAACTGTAAAATTTTTTCTCGAAGGTGGTGGCCTAATTTAAGATACAAATGGAAAGTATCGCATCAGATACAATTATTGCGGTATTCTCTTGTATCTGTATCTCAAATACTTCTTGCATGAGTATCTTGTATAGTATCGCGATACAATTCCAAAGTACCTTTGCGCAGCTCTAATAATAGATAGATAAATAATAAAACAGAATAAATTTTCTTGGCGGTACTGGATTTGAATCCAGACCGTCACGCGCCGAAAGCGAGTGTCCGAACCACTGGGCTAGACACCCATGCTTGCAGAAAGTGAACATATTGGAACGATATAAACGCGACGTACCAAAGATACGTAACTGTAAAGAGAGAACATCTTCAATGAAGGATTCGTTGAGTTTGGAGGTGGTGCATTAAAAGCCCTCTGCAGGGCCCCATAAAGCCGAGCTGGAGAATCGCACAACTAAGGAAAATTGCTCCTTTGCGAAAATTTCATGTCATACATTCATTTCGCCATGCACCTTAGGAGCTGCAAAAAATGCCCACCAACATCAAGTATATATCTTTAGATGCCACATAGAGAAATATACTTTAGTAAATAACTGCCACTGAAGCCATTTCGCAGCCTTGCAAGAAAGGGTCTGAACACTCGCCAGGTGGCGTAGCTATGCGCGCATCTACTGACTGCGCGCATCTATTGGGTAGCGATCATAAACGAATAACATTACAAATGGGATACAAAACTGAAAATAAGAGCATGCAATCAAGGTCTGGCAATTCATATTTAAATGACCAACAAATAATAAATATAGCAGCAAGAGTCGAGGAAGAAGTAGGCAAAACACCAAGCAAGGACTGGGAGTATTGTGAGCTGTTACATCTAATGACGAAGGGGATAGGGAAAGAGAAAAAACTGTTCGCTGGAAAGAAAAGATGAAGCCAAAAAGTTGGTGGAAAAAGGAAATCCGGGAAGCGATCGAGAAGCGACGAGAAGCATCACGGGAGCATAGAAAGGCAAAAAAGGAGAAGCGGCCGCAGGACGAAGTCAAGAAAATATGGGAAATATATTTAGAGAAAAAAATCTGTTATACAGAAATTGGTCGAGGCAAAAATTAAAGGTGAAAATGAAGGCTAGGTGACAGAGATTCACGAAAAAAAGGAGGCCGCGCCTAGGATATTTTGGAGCCACATAAAGGCGCTGGGTAGGAAGTCTGTAACAATGCAGCAATATATTGTAAATGAAGCAGGAAATCAATTGGAAGGGTACAAAGCGCTAGGTTACATGCGAAAGGTAAGAGCCGATTCGTTTAAAAAGAACGTCCAGGGGATTTCCCCGGTGAGTCAAAGTGTGGCGGAGAGAGCAACCGAGGAAGAGCTAGTACTGGAGAATTTCAACTGGAAAAAGGCTGAAGGAAAAATTCCAATGCGCACTGCCGCGGGTGTACATGGGGTTCCCGTTATCCTCATTAACGAACTAGGACATAACACTAAAGAAGCATTGTTGACAGCCGTAGAAAAATGCTTAAAGGACAGACAAATGCCGGACAGTTGGCGAAAAAGTAGAATGAAATTAATCTATAAAGGAAAAGGAGAAAAGGATAAGATTCGCTCGTACAGACCACTAACCATTACATCGGTACTATACTGGTTGGCGATGCGAGCAGTAAAAATGAAAATAGAAACATGAGCAGAACATAACGATGTTTTGGGAGAACTTCAGAACGGATTTCGAGTCGACAGGTGGTTAGATTATAACCTGTTTGTTCTCACTCAGTGTATAGAAATATCTAAAATAGAAAATAGGCCCTTGTACATGGCTTTCCTAGACATCACTGGGGCATACGACAACGTTAATCAGGAAATTGTGTGGGATATACTGAAAGGAATGGGCATAGGGGACGACTGTATACAGCTTTTGAGGGAGATATACCGGGAAAATATAGTTTGCATAGAATGGGACGGAATGAGTAGCAAAGAGAACGTTGAGATTAGCAAGGGGCTGAGACAGGGTTGTCTTTTGTCCCCGCTGTTATTCATGCTGTACATGGTGAATATGGAAAAAGCGCTTGAAAGTAGCATCATTAGTTTTATTCCGTCACACAAACAAGGTGGCGTGATGATTGAGCAGAAGCTTCCAGGTTTATTTTATGCGGACGATAATGTCTTATTTGCTGACAGTCGAGTTGATATACAGCGGCTCGCGGACATATGCGGAAGGGAAGGGGAAGGTCTGGGACTAGGATTTAGTGTAACAAAATGTGATTGATGGTATTCAATGATCCTTGTGATCAGGCGGTGTCAATACAGGGCCAAGAAATACCGAGGGTAAGCGAATACAAGTACCTTGGAGTATGAATAAATGAGAGTGATAGATACATGGAGGTACAGGAAAAAGCCTCGGCAGCAGAAGGAAAGAGGAATGCTGCAATAATGAAGCACAGAACGTTGTGGGGATACAATAGGTACGAGGTGCTTCGAGGTATGTGAAAAGGTGTGATGGTTCAGGGGATTACTTCTGGGAACTCAGTGGTGTGCATGAGAGCAGAGGTGCAATAGGGAATGGATATAAATCAAAGGACTGTGGGACCCCTCGCGTTGGGTGCTCATGGGAAGACGACAAATGAGGCTGTAAAGGGCGATATGGTATGGGCAGGTTTTGAGGCGAGGGCAGCTCAGAGAAAAATAAGGTTCGAAGAAAGGCTAAAAAATATGCAGGAGAGGAGGTGGGCAGAGAAGGTGTTCCGTTATCTCTATAGGAAGAGAGTGGACAAACAGTGAAGAAAAAGAATAGGAGGCTCACTAGTAAATATACGGCTTGTAGTGTAAGCAATATCTCAACAAAGAGCGTTAAGCGAAAAGTCAGAGAGGCGGAGAGGATATACTGGACGGCAGCTATGGAGAAGTAACCGGCTTTGAGTAACTACCGAAAGAGCAAAAATGAAATAAGGAAGGAGGGGTTTACCATAATTAAAGGGTAAGCGCTTTACTGTTTGAAGCGAGATCGGGTTGCCTTAGAACACGTAGTTATAAAGCGAGACTCAGTAAAGGAGAACAATGCACGTGCTACGGGGAAGATAAGGAAACGGGGGAGCATGTTCTCATTGAATGTGGAGATATCCACCCAGGTGTACGTTTGGGCACGAGCCTACATGACACCTTGGGTTTAAGAGACAATGGAAAGCTGAACACGCCCGCGATAGAAATAAGTAAGAGGCCGTTAGAGTATTGGTGGCAGAAAATTAGAAAGAATGGACAAAAATAAATATTGGGAAAAAATAAGGACAGTCTGCCGTAAAGGGAAGATAACTGGGCTGAGAATTTACGTTTTCTTTTCCTGTAGTAAGACAGATTTTATGGAAGTAGAGGCATTAGGCCAGCATAAAAAAAAGGAAACAGGAAAGAGAATTTTTGTCGAGCCAGGTGGCACACTTGTCACCGCCCCGTTACAAAGGGGACGCTCATAGCATCCATCCATCCATCCTACCTGTTAGTCAGCATCTCTAACAGCCGCCTCAGGATGACCATCGAAGCGCGTGTTTGGCATGAATTTTTTTCACAGGAAAAATTGTACTGATTTGTACAGTCCTCTAGGTCGACTGCACATCGTGTCTGCATAGGGCGCTTAATGCACTACCACAATATTTAGCGAAGCACTCTGGGTACAACATCTTCATATGGTTTAAATTACATATATTCCAGTCATCAAGCACGGATGTGCCGCCCAGTGGTGAAAACACTCGCCGTCGGGGCACGAGGGCATGAGAACAAATCCTAGCACCGGCAAGTAAATCGTCCTTGTTTCATTTATTTCTTTTTGGCGATTATCATCCACAGAGACTGGACAATTCTCACTACTCACCACAGGCGCTCACGTGTTCCTCTGCTAGCAAATGCGCGCGCTCCTTGCGTTTTCAGCTCGGACGCTGAGGAAGGACATTCGGAGAGTTGGTCAGACGAGCCGACGAGCGCAGCGTAGCGAAGGAAAGAGCGAAACGAGTAAACGCCTGTAACTCCCCTATCGTTCGCTGTAGACTCGCGCACAACTGCAACGCCACAGCTAAATTTCGACCTCTGGGTGTTTTAGAGGCCCTTTAACAGTTGAAGGCAAACATCAAATATTTCTTTGCCATCAGGCATACAGCATAGAGCTCAGTATTTGTTTCAATAAAGAAAACCACAAACTAGCATATAAACCGCATGCTGGATGATAAGGCGCCTATGAAAGATGGGAACACCCTCCCACGCGTCCCCGGTAAAGATTAGGTTGCAGCTGCTTTGGATTAGGGCGCGGTCAGTTTCGATTTCACCCTTGTCACCCTTGAAACCCGACGACGAATATCTCGGACTACGTGCAACTTTTGTGATGTCTAAAAATAGGTGTGCCTTAAATTGGCACGGACTACAACTTTGCGATATAAAAACCTGGTAATTAAAAAGTTAATTAACGAGCTTTTGTTAATTAGTTGCAAGAGTTTCACTTTAACTGCGGTAAAGTATTTCCGCCTCGACGTGGAGTTTATGCGGAAAAACGACTGGAGCTTTACTGTCATAGGATTTTTATAAAAAATCTGTATTATCTAAAAAAAAACCCGCATTTGCGCGCGTTTACGGTGCAGGCGCATTGTGGCCAGAGAACAGAAAGAACTGACGTAGTGCCCGCTAAAGGCAGTTTTGGGAAATGCTTACGTCATGAGTTCTGCGTAGGCGGGTGGTTTCAACTGCGCTAACGGTATGCGGAACAGTAAAACACGATTTTCTTTCAAACTAAGCATTTCCTTGGCACGAAACAAGCACCACGGCGTTTCTGGAATGGCATTTCAAAAGTCGATGCCGACTAGATATTTGCCTTTAAATCAATAAGGTTCATCCACCTGTAGTTTGAGTCCGCAATAGTAAGGATGCTTATCTTCTATAAAAATAGGCGAAACATATTGTTGAATACATCGGCGTACTTTTTGTCAAGTGTGTAGGATTTGCGGCTTCACCCTGAGGTGTTATGTTAGTCTAATTGAAAGCTGGATATATGGTATGCCGACATTTTTCTGCTGCTAACAATAATTAGCAGAGCCGTAAAACCTGTTGTTTACTTAATGGAAAAGGACGACGTGGCTCTGTTCCTCTCTATTTGTGGTTGCAGAGGTGTTTCGTGTCTTTAAATGTGTGCTTGTTTATATTGGCTTACCACAGGTGAGGTGGTGAGCACCATGCGGCCCACGAAGACTTTGTCAATGATTCTGCTAAGATTTTACGGATGTGTTTAGGCCTAAAATACGCACGCTTTCAACTTTCATATCCGTCTCACGATATATTTTTGTGCTGGCGGAACATTGCTACGTCGAAGAAATGCGGCAATGCGGACAGCTAATATATATTTTGCATAGAACGGCGAAATGGATCGCAAACGCCTTTATAGCTGCCCTATACCATCTTGCAGCAAGAATTGCCATTATTTCGTGTGCCTCTTTGATCGAAGACTATCTTGCATTAGCTTGGAGGCGCCTTTTAGAAAGCGCTGGAAACGAAGGGAGGGAACCGAAAACGAGTATTTCTGCAACCTTTTCATTAATTTATTTTAGTGTGGTATTTTGAGTTATGTTGAACACTCTCCAAAAACTAATTTTGCGACAAAAACGAACACTAATTAATATCCTCTAGATTGCATACCTGTGCGCGCTTGGCGGCACAGAACATTAAGTGGCGCACAAGCCATGCCCAGGCGCTTCCTGCCACGAATGAAAACCAGACGCCTAAAGAAAGACGCAGTGGAGATTGCATATGAGAGCGCATGAGCACTGCACAAAGCCTGCTCATGTCGGAAACTAAAAACTTTCCCAAAAGGCTGCATCAGCACCAACAGCGGCGTCCCAAATTTGACCGCCAACGGAAAGCGCTCGCCGAGTGCGAGGTGTATGCCTGTATCATTTGTTTCGTGAATTCCCACATCGTTTACCTTAAGGCAGAGCCTCGCAAGCCACTATTTGAAGAAATGTGGCACGTTCAGGCGACAACCGCAATCATCAACCGATCGACAAGGTCACTCCCAACACATTTTTTTCAACGACCTTCGCCAAGTCTCGGGAAACGACCTTACTGACCGAAGAAAGGAGCCAACGGTCGCCAAAGTGGAAAGAGTTGTTTTCTGAAACACGTATTCGTCTTAGCAGTGTAAATAAAAGAAATACACAAGATAAGACGCGCAGACTGCATGAGCGCTCGTCCAGTCTGCGTGTCTTCTGCTGAGTATGTTTTGTTTTTTTTTTCTTCTTTTTTTGCGCACCTATGATGAATGCGAGAGCCATTTGCTCATATGCGCTGTTCTCGCTGGCGCCTCCCAGTTACTCCTGAAGAAGGCAGCGAGTTGGCCACTAAACGCCCGGTCTTACAATTAAATAAATCCTCTGTAGCGCTGAAGTTTTTCGGTAGATGCCATTCAATACTTAAACTGCAGCCCCTTGACAATTCAGGCAGATATCTGTCAAATGGGCACATTGAATTCTACGTCGCATATACTGCATATGAGTCGTTCGCCAAAACAATGCCTTATTGTGCTGATTTTTGTTTGACCAAATTTTGCTGAAATGGACGCCGTTTGCTGTTGGTACGTGACGTGTCCAACAATATGTTAATGAAACAGACATTGCACGTAATACTGAGCTCTCGCATGTTACGAATAGGAGGAACATTCTATTCTGAAACAGAATCACGATTCTGAGGGAATGAAGAGAAGTACGAATCACACAAATGAGCTTTTGTCTCAAAGGGCGCTTCCACAAGATATTGGAGAGTGTTAAAGGCTGCTTGACTATTTGAATATTTGTTTCTCTTTTACTCATTTCATCCCATTGCGAATGACAGAATACACCGAACACATAATCGGCAAACGCTTTTGGCGCTAAAGAGAGATGTAAACGAGCCGCTGTAGAACCACGAAGGTTTGTAGGAAATGGTGCGCCGCATTTTGCCACTGTACATAGACGAGATAATAAAATAAGGGTAGCGTTTCGCTAAAAGAAAAACAAAAAGCGCGAGTCACTCCTTAGGTCGTGAACCGTCACCAAGAAGCTCTTAGAGTCTTCATACGAATGTAGATGTAGATTTCAGCTGTGAAAATGGAATTCAATAATGTGCTAAGAGTACTTCAACTGCTAAGACCGTTTGGTTCATCCTGTTTCACTAAGGAATGTGAATACTTTCTACCGACAACGTGTCACAATAAGCAATCACCATACACTGAAATTGACATGCAGTCTGCTCAATTTGGGTTGTATTTGATGGCTGGGGTACCTGAGCGATATAATTAAAGCCACGTTGTTGAAGATCTGCAGACCAGTCCGTTTCTGTCTGTGTCTCCTGTCTTTGTCTAAGTCGCGCTGAATTTCTCCGAGCATTCAACACACTTCTTTTGCGATATTAATTATGCGAGATACCAGTGTTTCCGTTACAGCATGATGATTTTCGCGACGGCTTCTATCTCGGGCAATTTATACTAAATAAAATGTTGTGCTTTAAAGAGGTCAGGAGCGCTACCGATAAGGCAGCGTAATCGTAATTCGGTTATACGAGTCTTCGTGACACAGGAAAATGGAAACACTGGATAAGAACACCTTATACACACTTTTTTCTACAGCTGGCTGCACTGCACCGTGTTTTCTTACCGCGTTTCATCAATGAGAAAGAATTAGAGCACGCGCGTCGATAACAGACACCGGAAGTGGGGCTGGGGAGCACGGCATAAAGGATTGCCGGGATATTGGAGCATCAGTCAAGTTTGTTTTCTTTCGGCCTATCCGCACGCTGGCGCAGAGCCAGTGCTTAATGACGCAAACATGGCTATCGATAGCCAGCGACCCTAACCGCGACGTGCACGTTCTCTAGACACCGGCAGCTTCAGCACTGCTACAGCACTGGCTATATGGCGCTTCTCCTTCGCTGCTCGGCACGTCAGGTGCACTATTGTGTCTAGGCCACGTGCTGCCAATTTAGATTAGGTCTCTCAACGAACGCACTAGCTATACTGAATCAATGAGGATGATGCCACAGCTCTGTGTATATTCTCCACAGCTTTAACCTTTAATTCACATTGAAGGGTTGAAGTTTCAGTTGACGTCTGAGCCGAAATGTACTTTGCACTAATATCAAATCAAATCAACAAGATAAAGGGAGGCACACGCAGGTAAACAACAGTATCGTGCGCTTGAGTTTGTTTGCGTGCTGTATGAAGAGAAACAATTATCACATAAGAGGTTTTTACAAAGAGGCTACAAGACTGCATCAAGCACTAGGAGACACCGCAAACTACCCGTATGAAAATGGTGATGTCCGGGAAATGTCCTTTCTGTTTCCCATTGATGTCCTACATGACCTTTATGGTTCCTCTTCCTTTTTGTGACCTGCAGGACGCTACTTTATGTTTACGAAACCCTTCCTCGGCCTATCGAAGGATTCCTTCTTGTCTCCTGTAGGATGTGTCCTTTATGTTTACGGCAGGATGTTACCTGGCAGCGAACTATATGTTACCTGCAGGAGCACCCGAGCTCACAAGTGGGTAACATGTGGTAGTACAAAAACATTTTTTTGTCTGTGCCTAGCCAGAGAGGGATTTGGGGGTGCCGAAGCCCACCCCCAAAATTTTTGCATTATAACACCCACACACACATAAATCTATATATATATTTTCTTCTGGGGGGGGGGGGGGCTAGCCCCCCCCCCTGAAATTTTGATGGTTTTGATGATTTCGGGGGTATATATAATAAACACCCCCTCCATCAAAATTTCGGGGGGGCGGCCTAGCCCCCCCCCCCGAAAAAAGTCCTGGCTGTGGAAAAAACTAATATATATATATATATATATATATATATATATATATATATATATATATCAGGCCCGTAGCCAGGAATTTTTTTCGCGGGGGGGGGGGGGGGGGCGCCCACTTGATGAAAACCTTGACGTTTTCAGAAAAACACCTACTTCACCAAAATTTCGGGGAGGAGGGGGGGGGGGCCTGGGCCCTACGGGCCCCACCCCCCTGGCTATGGACCTGATTATATATATATATATATATATATATATATATATATATATATATATATATATTTTTTTTTTTTTTTTTTGTCGTTGCACTGGATAAAAGTTGTATATGATACTTTTTTAGTTTGACATAAGCGCAATCATTGCATAACAATCTCGCGTGTAGACATCTGCACTAAGTGTATAACATTAATTCACGACACACGAACGTTTTGTGGCGATTAATACCATCGTTGTTCATGTGTTCAAAATTTTTTCAAATTTCGCGCGCTTAGATTTCGACATTTTTTTTTTTTTCCGAGGTCAAGACATTGTACGTCTCAACTATTTATGTACATTATATTTACCTAATTTTTTTTTAATATTTGAAAGCGTAAATTCAGGTTTTTAGTTAGAAAGCGCGATGCGCAAATGCGGTATACGTCTGCGGGGCTGATACCACGTGATATCACTTTTTCTTGTTTTGCGGTTGCTGCACGTCGCACGCCGCGTCGCGAAGGGCCGAGTTTGAGTGAATTTTTCCCTTGTTTGAAGTGTGCTTGCGCCTTGTGCTCGTCCTGTGTGTTCTACCGGTGCTGCTTATTACGAGGATGCGCTATACTCAAGCGAAGACCGGCTGCTTCATATCGTGGAGCACTCACCAGGTATGTACCACGTTGCTGCTGTCAGCGCTTGGTTAACACCGAGAGCGCGATAATAACGCCGTTAACCAAGTTTTTCTTAACCAGTAGACGATAAATGAGCTTTTATTAACGTAGCGAGCTTGTTTGTGTCTATCATTTCACCAGGATCAAGGCACGTTTGTGTGATTTTAAGCGCGGGCGAGCTTTTTCTTTTGTTTGACGCGTAAAGGAGAGTGCGCATGCGCGGCTGTGATTCGGCGGGGGATTTGAACAGAGTTGTGGCGGTGCCCTCCTCTGACGGCAGTGGTGTTGGAGGGTGGCCCCGCTCGCGGTAAACTACTATTTTGGCTTAATAGATGTGCGAAGACGGCGTTTGTTAGCTGTAAGCGTCGACCGTGCCTAAGGCGTGTATGCTTGGACCTGTTAGTAATTCATGCTCACTTTTTTAGCGCACTGAACTCTTCTACTGCAGTTCCATATGCTGCGCGTACTCTTTTCAATAGCTACAGGATCGTTATAATAGCAATGTTTTGACTACTATCAGGGAGATGTGTTTTCCTCCTTGCGGGTGGTCAAACGTGTACATGTGTATGCATCCGCGCTAGCACGTATCTTTAAACTGCCGTGATACTCGGGTTGATGCGTGTCCGTGATCTTGAAATAGCATGTTGCTTCGTCTTAGGTACGGCTCGCGAAGCTTGAACTTATGCTTAGGTGTTCATACAGCCTGTTTCGTCAAATTCGGCCGATGTTTTCACCCGCAACATAGGTTGCCTGATGCGGCCGGCACCCGTGCGTGTTAAGCCGTACGTTAAACTTGAACTGTACTCCAGCGAATCCTTCATGTCTATTTGGGGCAGAATTGTCGCACCTAAACAGTGCAAGCGCTAATTCGAGCATCAGTCCACGCGGTCGAGCACAACTTTTTTATTCTGCTTGTTTCTGTCGTGTTTGGCTTTTGTTATTTTGTTCTGGTTATTAAGAATTGTATGCGCCTCGCCCCACCTTGGCGTTAAAACTTCGCTAAACACTTACTTGTACGCGTACGAACATTATAAACAGCTTGTACCACCACCTCCAGTGACATTTTCTGGTAGATGAAAAGCTTAACGGTCTATCGGATAAAGTAAATTCTCTAGGCATGCGCTCCAGATGTTAAAAAGTATCCGTGGTATGTGCAACATATGAACATCTTATTTATTGCTCATAACTCGCAATAATGTTATACCGATAGCAGCCAATGATATTACTCAAGCACAGAACTTTCAATTACACGTGGTTGACACATACAGCAAACAGGGGGCATCTTTTCCTAAGAGCTGTAACGTTGCGTTAGTATGTGAGCAAGCTAAAATGGTAAGGTTAGATCCTCGACATCAAAAGCATAAAAAGTTCTTCCACAACACGCATTTTATTGCATTCATTTCAGAGCATTCCTTTTATGTATATCTCACTGAGTGGAGTCAGGTGCCACTGAATATGGTGGCCGTGCACTGCATCTATACCCACACAGAACTAAGAACACAATTCCAGCATGATGGGAACATACTGTACGTTAAGCTCTTGTGAAACATTTCGTGACTACTCCTTCTGTATTTTAGGCTTCAGGGTACGAATGTACTGTAGAGAAAGCACACCCTAGCGCACCCTGCATTATGCAGGAGCAATATTCAAGCATATTTTTTACACATCTGCGATGTGGAAATTCCATATACTTTCATAAGGTTGCGACTGTGTTCACCAAGAACGACTGGTTGCGACTGTGTTCACCGTTTCCACGATGGTGCGCTTACCGGTACTGCTAACGCAGGTTGCATCCCTTCTCGGATCTGGATCATGGCTTTCCGTGCGCCATTCCTGCACTCAGCCGTACGGGCCGACACTGCCCTCCTCGGCGGGCATCATCTCACGTGGCGCTGCTGGTTTTTGTAATCCAGTTTGGTTTCATGGCTCGACAACGGCTATCATCCAAGATAACGACGTGGGATATAACTGCCTACCTCGGACTTCCGCAGTTGGGCACGACACCGTTTCCACGATGGTGCGCTTACCGGTACTGCTAACGCAGGTTGCATCCCTTCTCGGATCTGGATCATGGCTTTCCGTGCGCCATTCCTGCACTCAGCCGTACGGGCCGACACTGCCCTCCTCGGCGGGCATCATCTCACGTGGCGCTGCTGGTTTTTGTAATCCAGTTTGGTTTCATGGCTCGACAACGGCTATCATCCAAGATAACGACGTGGGATATAACTGCCTACCTCGGACTTCCGCAGTTGGGCACGACACCGTTTCCACGATGGTGCGCTTACCGGTACTGCTAACGCAGGTTAGTTATTTGAATCATGCCTACAGTGTCAAGACCTCTGACCGTTGTCTCATTGCGGTGTCGTGCCCACCCCATGTTTTTGACGTCACTAAGAAATTGCTGTTCCTTCCTGCCCTGATGTGTCGTAGTATAGTTGACCTGTTACTTTTCGTCGCCGGAGATGTAGAATTGAACCCAGGTCCCGCCATTGCCGATCTGTCGCGCTCCCTGGCTTCGGTTCTGGAGACAGTGCGCAGAATCGAGGAAGGTCAGAACGCTATACTGCGGGAACTTCAGGGCGTAAAAGAAAAACAGGAAGTGACTGACCGCGAAATCAAGAGCCTTAATGAAAGGGTTGGGACACTGGAAGCAGCCTACTCTCCGCTCGCACCTAGTGAACCGAACGCCTCGAATGTTTCTGACATCGCCAATCAACTAAAAAGCATAACGTCACGGTGCGAAGATACCGAAAACCGAATGCGACGTTCCAATATACTTTTCTTTGGTATTGAAGATGATGAGAAGGAAGATTGGACTGCGTCTGAACTAAAGATCATAACTTTCTGTTCCCAAAATCTTGACCTCTCACTGATTGGTTCACAGTTTGATAGGGTACATAGGTTAGGTCGTTTTGCTCCAAACAAGTGTCGGCCCATAATAGCAAAGATGACCGCCTTCAAGGACAAGCAAAGCATTCTGGCTTCCGCCCGCAAACTGAAAGGCTCAAAATTTGCAATAAGCGAAGACTTTTCACCCTCAACACGCCAAGCAAGGAGGAAATTGCTGGAATTTGCCAGGACAAAAGCTAAACCCTATCGATTATCGGTTGATAAGCTCCGAATTGACCGAGAGACATACGTTTTTGACTCCTCATCTAACTCTGTTGTTTTATCTACGCGATAGCTAGACAGAAAGAGGAACAAGCCCGCATGCAACGAACCTTCAAAACCTGCCTTCACTCTTCCGCTATCGGTTTTATTCACTAACATCAGAAGCCTTCTGCCCAAATGCGACCAAGTTTCATCCTTCCTTGATGACAGCTGTTCAAATGTCGTAGCACTTACAGAAACTTGGTTATGCCCTAATATCAGGGACAATGAACTACTGCTTGATAAGGACTACTCCATTTATAGGCGTGACCGCACACAGAAGAGAGGCGGAGGGGTGCTGTTGGCCATTAAGAAACAAATCGCATCTTTCATCATTGATACGAGCTCTGATCTGGAAATAATATGGGCAGCATGTAGGGCGCACACCGACAACATACTAATAGGCGTTTGCTATCGTCCACCCGATGCTAGTCCACTATTCCTAGATGAATTGCGAAAGAGCATCTCGGCCGCAATCAAGGGATGTCCTACGGATCACGTGTACCTTCTTGGTGACTTTAATTTACCCAACATCGACTGGCCCACTTTATCATCGTCCTGCCAAATTTCAACCGAGTTCGTTAACCTTTCGTTGGATTTCAACTTTTCACAAGTGGTAAACAAACCGACACGTGGCACTAATATCCTAGATTTGGTGCTAACCACAGCTCCTGATACGATAGGCACAATCGAATACTGCGATGGTTTCAGTGACCACAACCTCCTACAATTCACCATCCACAAACCGGTACCAAATATAGGTTCCATGGCTACCAAGTTCATTCGTAACTACAATAAAGCGGACTACAGAAGCATGAACAGGGAATTAGCGGTCTTCTTCCACCAATCTTTTGTACAATCTTTCTCTCTGCAGTCTGTAGATCAAAACTGGCTCGCTTTTAAAAACAAGATGTTAGAATTAGTGGACAGGTATGTGCCTCTTATCTCTATCGCCCACGATAACAAAAACCCCTGGTTCAGTTCATCACTGCGCAGACTGCGAAACAAAAAGAAGCGGTTCTACACAGCTGCCAAGCACTCACCTAGCGAGCATTCATGGGAAAGGTACAAGACATGCCTGAAAGAATATTCAACAGCGATAAGTGCCGCCAAAGACAAGTACTATTCACATGACCTACCCTCCCTCTTGCACTCAAACCCAAGAAAGTTCTGGCAAACCATATCCCCTGGAAATGAATCGCGACAAATCTGTCTTTTCAATGACGATAACACACCATTAACGGATGCTGAGTGTTCATATGAGTTCAACAAATTTTTCTCGTCAGTATTTACAAAAGAAGATCACCTAAACGTGCCTTATGTTCCAGATTCAGGTTATCCATATATGGCACCAATAACGGTCACTGCGGAGGGCATTGCATGTCTCATAAATAACCTTAAACTATCAACATCTGCCGGTGTAGATAATCTAAACGCTAAGATATTGAAAAATACCCTGCCTCTTTCTAGTGAAATACTGTGCAGAATATTTAATCAATCATTGTCGACCGGCCAACTACCTAATGAATGGAAGATTGCTAAGGTTATTCCAGTATTCAAAGCTGGAAACAAAAACAACCAGACAACTACCGCCCCATTTCCCTAACATGCATTTCCTGTAAAATGCTGGAGCACATAATTGCGTCGCATATCTACAGTCACCTGGAGAGTAATAATTTCTTTTTCATTAATCAACATGGATTTCGAAAACATCTGTCATGTGATACGCAGTTGCTCGAGTTTACTACCGACTTGCACTTTAACATGGACAACAATTTACAAACCGATAGCATTTTCCTTGACTTTTCCAAGGCTTTTGACCGGGTGGCCCATTGTCGGTTGTTTTCTAAATTAAATTCCATCGGACTGGACTCTGCTAGCTTATCTTGGATTAGAAATTTTTTATCATCTCGACAACAATTTACCGTGATTAATAATTGTGTTTCTCCCCTTGCTGATGTAACATCCGGAGTCCCTCAAGGCAGTGTTCTAGGCCCTTTACTCTTCCTCATTTACATTAATGACCTGCCCAATAATATTTCCTCAAGTATAAGACTATTCGCTGACGACTGTATCATTTATAGAAAAATAACATCTCCTGATGATCACCACATCCTGCAAAATGACATTAACCTCATAAATATGTGGTGTAAAAAATGGCTCATGGTATTGAACTCTGGAAAATGTAAACTCATTTCTTTCACTCGCAAGCAATCGAACTCAGATTTCCCCTACGTTATTAACAACTCTGCCATATCTCGTGTTCAGTCATTCAAGTACCTAGGGATAAACCTAACTCACAATCTTTCTTGGCACCCCCACATTACTGCTATCTGTGCTAAAGCATCACAAACGCTTGGGTACACTCGCCGGAATCTGCGTAAATCGCCACCTAACATTCGCAAGTTAGCGTACCTAACGTTCATTCGCCCGCAGTTAGAATTCGCGTCATCTATTTGGTCCCCTCATCAAGATTACTTAATTACTAACCTAGAACTTGTACAAAACCGTGCCGCCCGTTTTATTACAGGAAATTACGAGCGCAAGTCCAGTATTACGAAAATGAAACTCGATCATTCGCTGCACCCTCTTCAGGTTCGCCGGTACGTTTCCCTTTTGTGTCTGCTTCACGGATATATTCATAACACCAGGCCACATTCCCTCCCTTTGAAAACCCCACTGCGCATGTCTAGGCGGCTCCATAATCAGGACAGTTTCGAACGCATCTTTGGCAAAACAAGGGCGTTTTGTTGTTCTGCGCTGCCACATGCCGTTAAACTTTGGAACGATCTCCCTGGTGATATCGCTTCGATCACTAATCGCAAAGCCTTCCACGACCGCCTACTCGAACATTTCATGCTTACATAGTCTTTCTCATTAAAATTTGTCCAGATCTGTTACTTTGTACGTTTATCTCATTTTTTTCTTTTCTTTAAATATTGTATAACGCTGTATTATTTCACATTGTATAGTATTGTAAACACTGCCAAAATTTGCTTTATTTTTCAATCAATGACTGTCAATTTTAATTAAGTTCGCATTTTTCCCGCTTCGCGCATGCTCCTCCCTTATTTTATTTTTTCTACCTGGATGTTACTCTTTTTTTCTTTTTTTTTTCTGGCACTCGATTACGTCGCAGTATCTCAGTGCACCTTTCAGAATGTATAGTTTAGATTTTCAACTTTTTCTGTATTTATCACATGTCATATTTAACCATGTATCGCCCCCCTTACACAATGCTCCGATAAGGAGCCTGTAAGGTATTGTGAATAAATAAATAAATAAATAAAAATGCATCAAACACGTCTTTCTTGTAACTTCTCTAGTTTCTGTACGTCCTGCTTGTTTTAAACTTATCTAAAACAATGTTCCAGATCAATTAAAAAAGAACGTGTGAGGAATTCAGCTTTGCTAACAGACACTAGTGTCACTAAATTGTGATTTTGTTGTTTCCATTGCAGCCACGTGCTCCTTGTACAAAGTGAGTGTGAAAGAAATCCGGACAAGCCTGTCATCAATGGTGGCTCATGGACAAGTTCGTTGCTGATGTACAGCAGCTGCGCATGGCTTCTGTTTCCTGTACAAGGGGAACTGCACTGAGAACAGCGGAGTGGGCACTTCAACCACCTGTTTGCTGTATTCAAGTAGCTCACATGTAGAGGGTGTTCAAAATTAAGCTTTTTGTTTTTCTTATAAAAAAGTCCGCGCACTGTAAGTCACGTCAAAGCCACCTTTGCAGATAAGTTATTATCCAGGGGGACACAAAGTGGGACAATAATTATCGCTGTCAGCCGTGCAATTAACTGACATTCAATAATGAACTTTTTTAGTGACTGCAGCAAGCGGGCATGTATGTATTAAGAAGTTTGAGCCAGCTGCATTTCTACACGATTCCACTTCAAAGAATTCTTCTAGCATGTCTGGGCTCAGATATCCTGCTGCAAAGTTTAATTCCGGCTTGCATCATTACACATGCAGGACCTTGAGCACTGGCACAAGGCTGGATGGCCCTGATGTGCCAGGTTTAATGTTACAGCGGGTAGAAGGCATAGGCAAACATGATAACGGTTACCCTTTTCCTGCGGGCTGGTGATAGCAAGCAGTGACTGCTCGTCATACCAGGGAGTAATATTTTGCTGATCCTCACTGCCTTGTATCATGCAAACCACAATTAAACTTTGCAGCGGGATATCTCGCAGCACAGACATGCTAGAAGAATTCTTCCAAGTGGGACTGTGTAGAAACACGACTGCCTCCAACTTTTCAATACAAAGATGCCCGCTTGCTGTAGTCACTAAAAATTTCATTATTTAATCTTAGTTAATTGGGCGGCTGACAGCGGTAATGTCTTACTTTGTGTCCCCATGGACACATAACTTACCTGCAAAGTTGGTTTTCATGTTTTTCCCAGGGCTGAATTTTAATGCAACCATAAAGCACAATCCTGAATGTGTCAATGCTGCTTCCTTAGCTTTGTATTTTGTCTTTTCAAAATCTATTGAGTGAGCGGCTCTCTCGACTCGTGTGTCCTGTTTTCATTCATATCTTATGTGCAGTTATCATTTTTAAAATTGAACTTTCAATTTTATGATAAGGCAGTAGTGCATCAATTCACTATTTTATTTTCACCTTAATATTCACCGTACATTTTGTAATATTTTTTTTTCATCAGAGTCAATTTTTTTATTTTATTTGTACAAGTACCTGAAGCGCCACGAGGGCATTATTGCAGGGGGAACTGCAATAATGCTTTTCTAATCATACATATTCCATTGTCTTCCGGAAATTCATTTCCTAAGTGCAATCATGTGATGTCCTGCTATGATGCCTAATCATATTTAACTTTGTTAATAACTTACAGAAGGCATTCTGAAATATTGAAATGTAAGTCTCGGCATTGGGAGATGAATGGTGGCGACATTTTTTAAACTACACTATTTTGTCTGCTTGCTTTAGTTGTGTGAAGTATAGTAATAATAAGTGTTTGGATTTAACCACGATATGATTATGAGGGATGTCGTAGTGGAGGGCTCCTGAAATTTCGACCACCTGGGTTCTATAAGGTGCACCTAAATCTAAGTAGATGGGCCTCAAACATTTCTTCCTCGATCGAAAATGTGGCCACCACGGCCGGGATTTGATCGCGTGACCCTCGGTTCAGCAGTCAAGGGTGACACACAGTGTACTACTTTTGTGTGGGCTATAGTTTGCTTTAAAATATGCATGCTAAGTATGGCATTTTGGTGCCAACCACGCATCTCTGGTAGTGCACTGATGTTGTGTTTGTCACATTCCTAATTTATTGCAGTATTTAATTTTAGCATGCATTTATTGTGAGCAGCTCTGGGTAGCGCACTGACGTTTGTCACATTCCTCATTTATTGCAGTATTTTTTATTTGTGTATTTATTCTGAGTTTGTTGTGAAGTTATGATTGTTCCACTTCTTCCACTCTAGAAGGTTGCATACATTTGTAATTAACCCATGAAGCCCAACAAGTCAATCTGATACACTTAGGTGTGCAAAGCTTATCTCAGAAGCCCATAGTGTTTATAATGCCTTGGGAAGTGCCTCTTGGTCATAAATTGCTGTCATGATGAGTTTCTTAAAACATTTGTTTTTCTGTTTTTCAGAAATGAATGTACTCTTCATTACCAAAAAAGATGCAGAACAAGTTAAACCTTTTAAAATGTTAATGATGTGTTGAGGCGTTATGGGGTTAAAGCTGATCTGTTAATCTTATTTTTCTTCAACCGCCGACATATGTACGTTGCCAGTTTGAATATTGTCTATGAAGTGCTCTAATCTGTAGAGTGTAAATGATAATAAATGAGTAATATTGCAGAGTTTTGTGTGCGTGTACATCCAAATTATAGCAGCCGTAATATGCTGCATCATACAGGCAATGCAATGGCCTAATTACTGGTCTGCGTAAAAGGTGGCTACTTATAGGACACATACAGGATGGACACTTTCAGGAGACAGAAAGTCAGCGGCCAAATCGCGACATCTGGGAGACATAAAGGACGGTTACATATCGGATACATACAGGACGGTCACAAATGGGACACATACAGGACGGACACTTGGAGGACACAGAAAGTAAGCGGCCAAATCGCGACATCTGGGAGACATACAGGTTGTGTCCTCATGCTGCCTCGGGGAACCATACAGTACACTTCCAGGACATCACCATTTTCATAAGGGTACTGGTTGCAACTTGGTTTATCTTAAGGAAAAGCGTCTAGATGGATCCCATAGACATTTTCAGAGTACCCTTTAAAATGTTGTACTCGCATGAAACGTTTCGCTTCATTCCTTTCTTAAATTCTGCGGTGCCTCTTGGCGATGTTAACGGAGGTGGAGCATTGGCGCTGCCGCGCTCTGAACCGCGATTCCCAAGATTCGTGCGAGCAGACTCCGAGACCGCGGTGTCTGTTGTGTAAATATGAGAAAGTAGTTTTTCCATGCCATTGTCCTATGGGCTGAATAACATCAATACTCAGAACAACTCTGCATGCTTTTCTTCCACACACAAGACTTTAAAGTCGTAAGGTACCATTCTATTATCTCTCGAATGCATACTTGGCGAGAAGAAGGCGAACGTACACTCAGAAACAAAGCATTGGCCTGACGTAATGATGGGCATGATTGTGTGCTAGTTCTCCCGTTCTTAATCAATTATTTTCTCCTAAGTAGGAGAATCGACGTGCTGTTCCACGAACAAATAGCATCACCGTAACTCTGGTGTCGAAGAAGACGATGTTTGTATGCATTACTCCAGCATTGACCTTGGACCCGCTCGCTCGTCATCTCTGGGGGCTTTACCCAAGAATTGAGCAGAGGCTGCCGCATTGGTAGCTGTTTCACTGGTGCTGTTGTTTAGTGAGTGCATTTTGGCTACGTTAGGCCAGACAGACTCCGTTTTCTTCACCTTTCCTCTGGTCGGCTTCTCTTCCTCCGCAGCAGTTAGCAGTGGACCTGTTTTGCGCAAAGGCATCTCATCCGTTCCCGTGGCTTTCGTCACAAGCAATGAAGGCCTTACACGGACGTCGTACAGATAGAACTTCCATCGGCTACAGCTCATTTCCAAAGCATCGCAGAGGTGTGCCAATTCGGCAGAGGAGGTATTCTATGGTTTGCGTCATACCACCAATGCGGGCAAAATATTCTGAAATGCTCGCTGCTTGTTGCAAATCCAATTAGCGCATGAATTCCGCCTCACTCAGCATCAAGACGGTGAGATGGGCTAGTAGGTGAACATTCATGTTAAAGCACAAACCTAATAAGCGCACATAAAACAAGGACCGAAGATTTAAGAACTTGACAGGACAGCGTTTTTAAGTGTTATTCTGTTCAATAAAAATTTGAATTGTAGAGCGCTGTCCTGCCAAGTTCTTAAATCTTGGGTCCTCGTTTTGTGTGCGCTTATAAGCTTTGTGCTTTAACATGAATCACTCAGCATACTTGAAAGGCCTTGTCCGTGGCGTCTATGTCAACATGACTCCATCTAAAATACTTGAGGTGTTTTCCGAGGCAGGTGCGATTAAATTTATAGATGTGGATGCGTGGCAGATAAAAATATGATGCCAACCCAGTCTGTCATTGCAACATTTGCTGGGTGAATTCGACCGACAGAAATTAAAGCGAGTCATTATTTGCCGAGTGGAACCTCTATCCCCTCGTCCTCTGCAATGTGTACAGGGCTGGCCTTCTGGCCATGTCATGAACGGACGTAGGGCAGCTCGCAGGTGCGGAGTTAGTGGTGAGAATCGTAATCCGAACGAGAGCACAAGTAAAAGAGAAAAAAAAATGCTGTCTCTGCAATAAAGGTCACGCTGCCAATGATCATAATTGCTTGGCAATGGCATGCGAAATGCAAATTCTCAAAATTGTAGACCGGAGACGTTGCTCGCAAAGAGAAGCTAATGGCGGCGAGATCGAGCAGAGTCGGCACCCAGCGACGAGCAGACGAAACACCGCGGTGTAGATGGCTCCTTGCGTGGTCTGCTAGCCAGATCGTGTTCGCATGATTGCGTACGTCATGCGCGTCCTCAGATTACAGCTTATTCCGTTGTGCTAGCACAGTATCAAATGCTTGTACGTATGCCTACACGATATACATAAGCATTTCGCCTTACGAGATTTGTATGCACTTTAATAAGTGAGTAAACGCCCGTGTCGGTATGGCGCTAGGTCTAACCATCGTACCGTCCATTCGCCAAAATAATTTCAATGTGGGTACCGCTTTCTTGTTCAAGCACGTCACATAGTTCATTCGGCGTCGTCCTAAACGAAAAAAAGTACTAAATGTCGAGGTGTGAATGGAGAATATTAGTGACGCTATCTCGTGATGTGTTGGCGATTTGAAAATTCTTGTGATACCGCAAAGCATGAACAATCGTCTCCAGAGGATGGTAGGCGGTAAAAAAGACCTGAAGCCACGCATTTCTACAGCAATAGGCATATTCATGCAAACAGAAAAGCAGAGTGCACAAAGTTCTACTTCATCTAATCACGCAGAAATACAGGTTCTCTTTCTTTGTAGCCGCTAGAGCAAGAAGTAAATACTTCAATGGCTCAGTCGCCCAACACAGTTTATATTGTGGTATAGGCAAAACACAATTTAAACACGTGCAAATAAAGCAAAAAAAACATCGAGCACGGGGCAAAACACGAATATGACTGAAGGCCAGTACCCCATTGATTGGCAGATTGCACTTCTCTCACAATTAATAGGTACGCTAGGACGGTTGCGTGCATTGATGTGGCAATGGCGGGCGCATACATAACCATTAGGCTGCAGTCAACGCGCTTTACTCGCCAACAATCGGCTCAAACCGCATACGGCGAAGCTTGGCTGCGTACATTTGTATACGTGCCGCCAACCGCCTATCCACACAAACGCGACGACGGTGCTGTCACCTATAGCCCGATCTCGCGTCGAATAGCTGTAGCAGAGTGTGACGTTAGGCGAGTTGGTGCATAGCTTAATAAAATATTTGTGACGCTAGTGAGACAAGCAAGAAAAAAAGAGAAGACAGAATAGGGCACCAGAGTTTCAAGTAGTTTATTTTCCTTACCTCACCCAAATATATATGCTTCCAGATATTCTTCTTCCAGAATCTCTGCACCGGAAGCTTAAAGGATGTAGCAGGGAGCCCGAGGCTGTGCAGAAAAAGAAACCACTGGTTCTGCCTTACATGCATAAGATTGCCCACATTTTGAAAAAAAATGTTGCAAACAGGCATGACGTTCCAGTGGTCTTCTCGGCACCCAACAAGGTCTCGAAGCTTTGTGCCCACATTTCTTCGCAAAAAGCCAAGCTTTCATGCGAAAAGAAGCACGTCCGGCCAGTTCTGCGTTGCATGGTGGGCGTTGTTTATGAAATTCCGTTGAGCTGTGGCAAGTCGTACATGGTCAAACAGGCCGCTGTGTTAATGATCGCCTTAGGGAGCATATGTTATCAAGTAAGAATGGTGTGGCTTCACACCTGCCGTTCCAGTGTGCTTCGTGCGGCTGCGCACCACGGTTAAGAGAAACTCGTGTGATAGAACGAAGCAGGGAATCGTTAGCACGTGAAGTACTTGATGCACATCACATACAGAAGAAGGGGAATGAATGCGTCAGTGTCCCGTCGATCATTTTGTACAAAAAGGAATGCCTATGTTTAGATAGCGCTGTGCGATAGCTTTTATCTGTGTTTTTTTGTGCTATGTGATAATCGCTTGTGCTGCGCCCCCTCTTTGTGCGCATGTCTGGAAGCATATATACATTCGGGTGCTGTGAGGAAAATAAACTAGTTGAAAGTCTGGCGCCCTCTCCTGTCTTCTTTTTTTCCTTGCTTGTCTCAGCTGCATCACAGATATTTTATTAAGCTATAGCTGAAATTCATGCTAGATCGCATGGTAACGCGGTGTTGTAGCCTGCCAGTCAATATCAATGTCCGCGTCGCTTTCTATTTAAGAACCTGACTAAAGGGCAATGGCTATTGAGCGCCTTGCTGGGAACATTTGGGGGTCCTTCTCCTCTTGAACGACCCGCACATGTATAACTTCGCAAAACGCTGAGTCTACGCCCGCTAAATGAAGTAGAGTCTGATACCACGCCTCAAGATGCTCATTCTACACGCCCATCTCTAGGTCGATAGGACACAAAGTGAAGGCATCAATAATTACGCGCAGGATTCCGACGAAATGTACAGCCGCCAGCACGGTTCGTCTGCTCGAACCGGTTCGTCAGCACGGTTCGCTGTCGTCTGCTCGGCTTCCCGCACGTACTGCCGCCGGCAGTACGTGCGGGAAGCCGAGCAGACGACAGCGCTTTGCACAGCTTTGGTGTGAGGAGATGGATGAAGTTCGCGGCTGCTATTTCCCCTTCGTGCGGGTGCCAGCCAACTAATTCTGCACTGGCAGCGGCAGGAAAGGCACGGACCTCTACGAAAGTGGACTTGTGCACGATGTATCTCAGGAACGAGCGCTTAACTAAGCGCACGTCGCCGATTTCGAACGACGGTATGAAAGCCTGGCGCCGACGGTTCGTGCGCGACAGAGCACGCGCATCGAAAACACAAGTATAAAAAAATCACAGCATATCCACGGAGTGAATGATGATGAGTGGGCGAAGCTGCGGAGGTTCATCGGTAAACCGTGAATCTTCCGTGAATTCTGTCCAGTTCATCATCACCGACGTGAGATCGGGCGCGTTTATACTAAAGGTTCGATGAGTTATGACGACTTGCAGCTGACTTTAATTTTGCATGTACGCTGTGAATTTTCAATGTTTAGAAAACCACTGCTTTAGAAAAATCTGGCGTCTTTCGTTAAGCAGCTGGCGTCTTTTCGTTTTGCTTTAGAAACATCTGGCGTTCTTTCGTTTTGCTTTTACAAAACATCTGGCGTCTTTCGTTGGTTTATTTCATCAATCAACGGCGTTTTGAACAAAATTTTTATTGTTTAATCACGCACAGGAGAAATCTCACCAGGCACTACCTTGGAGGTAAACAATGGCTGCTAATGGGAATGAGAGACAGAAGAAGTCGGCTTTTAGCTAACACTTACACTTCTACTTCTACTAACGTTTCCTACTGGAACATGCCAATGGCTGCTAATGGGGAATGAGAGACAGAAGAATTCGGCTTTTAGTTAACGCGCACGCTGCGAATTTTTTATTGTTCAACAAAGCACAGGAAAAATCTCCCACCGGCACCACCTTGGAGGTCAAAGCGTAAGGCTTGTTACGGACTACGACTACTACTACTACTACTACGACGACGACGACTACGAGGGACGAACGGGTGCCGCCTTAAGGAGCTTCGCCCCTAAAAGGCGCCGAGAGCGCGCCCCTTACCGTCTCCGCAGAAGACGCCACCGACTCAGCCAACGCACGCGAAAAATCGGGATATTCGAGAAAGCAAAGCAGCGCCAGCGGCGCCGTCTGATTCCGCAGACGAATCGGTGAGAGAATCTCGCCCTTTCCCTAGCTTTGGCTGTGCTACGCACAGACGAATCATACGCACCTTCCCCCTTCCGGAACCCAGGCGCGAGCCGATACAGGCAATGCAAGCACGCGGCCAGCTGCGCCGTGCTCCCGACCGGGCTGCAGAAATTAGGCGCCTTTTCCTCTACAAACCACTACGCCACTACCACCACCACCAGCGCGGCGACAGACAAGGAGGATCAGTGAGAAGTTAGTCAGCGAAGAAGTTATGTCGTTCTATAGTCAGTGACAAGCTAAGAATAAAAAGTAAAGTGTACCGCTGTCCATTTGTATTATGCGCGTCCAACTACGGCCGCTCTTTACCATGACGTAACGGTTCAGACGAACCAATTAAAAATGCAACGTGGCGCCGTTCACGACGAGAGGCGAGGTGCCGCTGCACCGAGGCCGAGAGGCGTAAATTCGGTTCTCCTCAGTTTCCTGTGGTGTTTGTTTCTTCCAGACGAAGCTCTTTTCTACTGTTACCCACACGTACTCAGCATATTCCTCGGCGGTTGTCATTCGATGAAGTAGAAGCATGTGATTGTGCCGCGTTTGGAGTTCACCGAAGCGGCAGCAGCTCGGAGTGTTTGACAACGCTTTATCGCGTTCCGTCGTTTCGACAGCGTGAGTAGCAACATGGCGTTTTGTTCCCTCCATCGCTCGGACACACCAAGCGTATCGCCTGATGGTCACCACACTCGGCGATTGTCGTCGCGTTCATTCGTGTGCAGTGAGGTGAAGTTGAAGTCGGAATGTGCTCGTCTGTGTACGATTTACCGCCCGCAAAAGCCATGGCATTAGCGTTGCCACATGTGCGCGCGTGTGTGTGTTAGAGCTCGCAACGTGGGAATTTTGGTGGTCCTTTGTGACATGCGCTGTGCTGTGTGCGGTGAAGCGTGAGAGAAAGAAAGCGACCAACATAACCCGTTAGCGCAACACAGTGCGAAAGCAAACAAACCAGGTGTGGTGAATATGCAGTGGTGTGTGCATTATAAAGAGAATTGTGATGATCCGGTGCGTGTGTGATTACGTGACGTGTGCCTATTGGCGCGGCTGCGTTGTGTTAACGGAATTCAGTTCCACCAGCCCATTATGATGTGCTAGGCTGAAGTGCCCGTTGCGTGAGTCCTTGTTTCACGCTCGATGCACGAAGACAAGTTGCCCTACAGCACTGCCGAGCATGTTACCCCTGTGGTGTTTTTTGAAATACCGGAGTGGCGTTGGCGGCGAGTCGTCTGCAGGAACTTCATCAGAGAGAGAGTCGCGTTCCGATGTCACCTCGTTGGGATCCATAGCGGAAAAGAGGGGCCGCGTCGGCAGACGCAGGCAGCTTTCGGATATTCATGCGTTCAGTATTGGCTGTGGCCCGTAGACAGCCGAATACATCTGACGCGCGTAGCGTTTGTGGGCACATTCCTATATGATAGCACATGGTAACAGCAGGTAATAGAGCGGCAAAGACCGCACAGACGAGCCATCCGCATGATGCCCAAGTGTCTGCGGGGACTGTGCTGACTGGAGGTTCTTGCCTGCCACTGCAGTGATGCTTGTATACAGATGATACAGATGATTGTATACGGATGATAAGCAAATAAATGTCGGCGTGGCCATTGGCTCCGCATGTGACTACTTACTTGTGTGCCCGTATGACTTTCTCCCCACCCAAGATGTCACGAAAGGCTCTTTAAGATAGGCAATAAACGCCCTCTAAAACCGGCGCCACGTTGCACTGCCTCTTGTAGGGAGGTTTCAGGGGACGTCACTTCATAAATGACAGCTGCCCGCCATAGTCACGTTTAAAAATATGCGCGTCACATTTATGCCCGAATAGCAGCAACGCGGCCACGAATAAACCTGAGGCTCCTACTTAAAGCGCGCGGATTAACCCGGCAAATCCGCATGTGTTGGATACAAACAGGTCATAAATTGGCCCGGGGTTAGGCGGAGTGGTGGGGGGGGGGGTGCAGAAAACCCTCTTGCCTGGCGATCGGCAATAATATATATATATATATATATATATATATATATATATATATATATATATATATATATATATATATATATATATATATATATATATTCGTACAAGGCAGGAGCCTCTGTTCCATCAAAACTGGGCCCCGCTTTGAAAACAGTTGAATGTTCAAGGGCTGTAGGGCTCGTGGCAGCGCCTGTGCAAATTGTCGGAGCGAGAAACAATCCACGTAAAGCTTTCAGTCACCACCAGTTTAGCCGCGTACATCGCATTGGCGTGAACGTAACGGCAACGTGTGCAATGACCCCCAACAGTTAAACAGCTTGTGCACTGCGCGCTTTTATTTCGTTAAAACAAGACGTCAAATGAAGCCCTGGCGTTTACCTCAAACACGATGACAGGCACGGCGACTCGAGACGCAAATGTGGTATTTACGCCAACACAAGAATTGAAATTCGCGAAGGGAATCTCAGACCACTTCGGCATACTTCGCTTTGAGTCACAGTTGCCATAGTTACAGCAGACTGCACAAAACTGGCGGTGAAAGTTTCGTAAAAAAATTACGAACGACCTCATTAAATGTGATTAATGTCCTTGTTTTGTTTTGTGAAACTGTAAAAAACGATTCCTTTATTTAAAATTTTACGTTTAATGTACCATTCTTCGCTTTAATACCACAACGGATACTGCGCAGAAACAGCGCCTTTGAGATGTACATTACCTCTTCGTAGATTCCGAGATGACCGGGGTGGGTGGTGCGATTTAAATAACAGATATAATGTTAAGCTGACGCCGAACTCCATGCCTTCATATTGGTTTTAATCTAAGTTTGCTTTCTTGATTTCAACATCAGCGCAGCATTGCCAAATAATGTTTATATGCGTGAAAATCACTGCGATTGTTTAAGAACTACTTCGTTTGTAGCGCGGACGCACGCAAAATATGAGCAATGCGGCCTCGTGGGCGGAGCTTATATTTATTCTTAGGCTGTCACCGACTATAGTGATGGCATCGTTTGCTCGACTGCAGAAGGCGTGTTGTTTGATGGTCTAGTGCTGCGAGTAAAGTATCAAGAGATGACGCCGCGGGAGTAGTGACAAGTTTTGAAGAGGGTCGCCGAGGAGACATGTGATGACCGACTGCGGAGGAGAACGAACGTCCGCGTGGAGTGAATCGTCATGCCTGTGAATATCAAAGGTGCGCCGCGCAGACCAGCGTAACAAGAGCCAGCTACGAGGTACAGCTCGTGGTGAACATCCGCTTTGTTTTGTTTACAAAGGTGACGTCTCAATCACTTCTTGTTCTTTCTGAAGTCAACCATTGCTGCATTTCTGTTTCTGTAAATAATAAATATAGAGCTTAGCTTGTAATAGCGTGGTACATGTACCGCGGTAGTACAAGCTAAGTTCATGGATGACCAACTCGCCCGAACTACAACACTTCTGAAATATAGAACGTTTGAGCGAAGTGCCCTTGGGGGGCACGGCGGTCGAATCGAACCAACGCATGCTCAGACTGATAACTTTGGTCGTCTACCAGTGTCAACATGATCGAGTGCATCCAGCGAGCACCGACATGACAGAACGAAAGCATTAGAACAAGAAGCGACGTGTTAACCCGCACAATGACGAAGCGACTCGTCTTTGCCAATGAACAGCGGCGATCCATTGCTTCCGTCGCTCTTGCTCAGGAGGCCTTGCGGTAGGTAAGTAAAACCGTGTTCCGGGCGCGTTTTTGTAGGTGTTTTAGCACTCCCCTCCACAGCAATCGGTATTCGACATCCTTTGAAGCTTCGGCCACCACACATACGACGAACGTTGCTTATTTCACTACGGAAACGTGAACAACGCGGAAACACACGTACAACGACGTAGGAAACCACGGCGGCCGTCTGCTTGCTTTTCCGAGAGTAATGACCGAGTTCACCGCCTATGGCGCTTCCGTCGGCGCGCACTAGGCATATAGTCTCACCTTTCAGCGCGGACATCATGCACCTTTATTTATTTATTTTTTTGTGCACGCAGCACAAACACTGATATGTACGCACTCTCAGATCATCGCGTCAAATAAAATGTCCAATCGTGATGTTCCATCGACAACCGGTCACTGCAAATGGCCCTGTTAGACACAACGCGCGCCAATGCTTTCGCAAACAAGATGCATCGTTATTCACACACCACAGACAATATTCTCAGTTTCAACGTCCGCAAAGGTGAACCGGTATTGTCGCTGCCTTTCAACACACTACACGCCACAGTAAACGCGGCACATTTTCGAAGACGATGCCGCTGTTCCTCGCACAGACCACCATGCACGTGGGTTCACTTCTCCAAGTTAAACAGCCAGCAGCGTGGCAAATTTTTCGTCACGCAGTCCCCGACACATTTATATGTTCTTTGACACATACCACAAATAATCGTGGAACCGAAAGATGAAGGAAAAGGTTCAAAAGAAAAAAAAAAAAACGTGCGCGAAACAGCGTGCGACTGTACCACGCTGAGCCGGCAGCGGGGAATGTTTTGCCAACCACCGCCATTGCACGTGCGCCGAAAGGTCACGTGACCTGACGTCACGGGGCGTGAGTGACGTAGGCCGGTAATGGTCTATAGTTGCATTATGATGCACCACAGGTGCAATCCGAGAGTTCTGCGCTTGCGCGGGCGTGGGGGCGGCAATGTTGTGGCCGTGGACATTCTTAGTTGCGATAAGAGCAGTGGCGCCGCTCGACGATGCTTTGGAAGCCTATATCGTGTGATAGCATTATCACATTACGATATGACGACATCGCAAAACTTTGGCGATGTGTGACGTCATGAACACGTCACAGTGTGATGTCACTGAGGATGTCATGTGAATTTTTGACGCTAACGGTACGCATGCATTCACTTGTGTGCGACGTGACCAACTTTTTACATAGTTTTACTATTCGTGAAGCCTGCCGACGTATCGTCAGGTCTCGACAAATCTGGAGAATTTCTTGTCTGATGTAACTTCTTTAGAATTTCTTGACTACAATGCCTTAATAATTATAAATGTAAAACGACGAACGGTAGATAGTAACACTGCTTCAACGAGGTTAATATAAGGACACGTGATGGAGCTGAAGACGGCAAGGATTTATATACTATATGCCGTAGCAATTCTATTTTTAATGGTTAGTCTATTGACAAATTTACCTACTCGGTGATTATTTCAAGGGTTTCTAGCTTATCCTGTCTTGCATTGTCATTGCGGTTTTTTGTCCGATTCTGCACTTAACCGCTGCCTTCTCATGCTGTCCTGAATAGTAAGTGCCAGAAGATGTAGAGCAAGCCAGGAACACTTTCATTGTTGTTGATGATGGGCGTGAAAAAAATACAGCACTGGTAAATGAATGCGCATAGCACTTCGAAATGACATGATGAAACTTATAGGCTGTTTGAAAGCACGAAATATGAATTAACGTTTTAAAGATGAGAAGACTGAGATGATATTGTATAAATAATTTGACGAGTTTCCTGCGCTATCAAATTGCGGTAAATGACAATGGCGGTACTCAGTAGAAATAAGACATCGCTGGGAATGCCGAATAGACTGGGTTTGCTGACTGTTAGTTCACGGTTCCATACTCCGACCACCTTGAGCGTTTTCGTTTTCATGCTGATATAGCGCTACACAAAAAAATCATGTGCTTTATGTGCATAAAATTACATACTGCCACCATGCCTTTTCATATGTCACCTGTTGTTGCCGCGAGGACTTAAATGAGGTCGGTAGATTCACTTAACGCTTCATCCGTCCTCCTAACGACGGAGAAGGCCATCGGCTGCCGTACCGAACGTGCGATAAAGAAATCAGGAGTAAAGAAAATGACGCTATTAAGAGCGTGGCTCGTTTAGACATGTGTGTCACCATAGAAACCAAAGAGACATGGCCATTAATCTCAGAGCTACATGTGGCGGCGTCTCTTCGAGAAAAAAAAAATAACGAAACGGGTTGTCTCGTCTCGTGGACCGTGTAAGAGGCAGCCGTCAGCAGTCGATGGCGCCTGCGGTAGGCAGGAGCGGCCTCTGCGGTCGCGCATGCGACGATGATTTGTCAGCGTAATGGACCTCGAGGGACTAGGTGCTGACTCGGCTCATTGGATTGGCTCATCGACTTTGACGGCGCCAAAGCTGTTTTCCTTGCAGCGTCGGCGCCAAGCGCCTGTCCGGCGCCGACGGTGCGAGACCAGCAGCAAACAAAGGGTGGCAGTGAATGCGTGGTTTCAGAGCCTGTTCGCAATAGCGCCACTGCTTTTGAGCGATGCTTCCAGAATGGTATAGTCAAGAGTGACGTGCAATATCACTTATAGCACTTAATGCATGGACGTACATAGGAGATTTTATGCATTCCTCCTTAAGGCGCTTCGTCGCAGTCTAATTACGACTTTCTGTGCAATTAAGTCTACTTACTCATTAATATGTTATAGACGCGTTCTACAAGCGAGCTTTGACAGCTCCAATCACTTGGGTACCATAGAGATCTGGATACCACCAATCTGTGAAGATTGTACACAATATGCGGAGACTTGGAGGCTAATATTTACTAACCATCCTAACTATCAAAGCGCTCTCGTTCTTCAGGAAATAGGTGACCGCAGGGCCGTTCACTGCACTCGGTATGTACCAGGCACAAAGAAAACTAAAGGAATCAAAATAATACTTGACTATTCCTGCGCAGAGATTACCAAAAGGAACCGCATGTTTAAAGACTTTCTTGCTGGCTTCCTACATGATTTCGTTGCCGGATTAGTTAATCACAACTAGTCCTTATATAGAGGCTGCTTATATAAAATTGCGTACCAAAACTAAGTCTCTCGTCCAAGCCAGACGGTCTTTGGTACACGCGTGTCGTGAAAAGAAGAAAAGAAAGAAACGCGCGTTTAGAAATACTTCCACACCGAATACTGCTTTAGATTAGACTGGATTTAGACTAAAAAAGTTGTCCAAATTTGTAGTATCCTCAACAGACGAAGCTAAAACAAGTACTTTGACGGTGCTCTGCCCAATACTATCAGGTCTGAACCTGAAAAATTCTGGCGGGTAATAAATCCGAACGATAAGATTACCAGCGTACCAATCAAATGTGCATATGGTTTTCTTGGGCGAGTTGCAGCTACAAACGAAAATGCGATTGCAAGCAATTTCATTGAGCTTCAAGCTATCTCGATAGCAGATACCTTCGAATTATATATATATATATATATATATATATATATATATATATATATATATATATATATATATATATACCGGGTGTCCCAGCTATCTTTAGCCAAGGGTTAAAAAATACAGTATTAGAGGCAGGCGAGTGAAATCAGTTGCAAATTGCTGACAGCCACCTTGCGCGCTACGGAGAATTTTTTGTTTTGTAATTAACTAATTTGTTAATTAGGACGATTTTACTAATTTGCTAAATATTGACTTTAGGCAAGAAATGCTGCTTGCAAAGTTCGAGAGCGTCTTCAGAAACCCCAATCGCATCATTTGCGATAAAGAAAGTCTCACGTATACCATTTTTTCCAAGCTGCAAAGAAAGCCCGCGAAATACAAAAAGAACCACGTGACTAGCGCGCTCACGCGCCGCGAGAATGCTGCCCTCAGCCGTGGTTTGAGCGAACGAAATCAGCTGCGGCCGCGACTCGGCGTCTCCGTTGCAGCGGTAGGCCGATAAGTTAAAGGTGGTTTCTTGGCCCGCGCTCGCTACAACTTGCACCATCACGCGCGCAGCTGGCTGGCAACGGGCCAAGAAACCACCGCCCACTTATAGGCCTACCGCTGCAACGGAGCCGGCGAGTCCCGGCCGCAGGTGACTTCGTTCGCTCAAACCTCGGCTGAGGGCAGCATTCTCGCGGCGCGCGAGCGCGCTAGTCACGTGGTTCTTTTTGTATTTCGCGGGCTTTCTTTGCAGCTTGGAAAAAATGGTATACGTGAGACTTTCTTTATCGCAAATGATGCGATTGGGGTTTCTGAAGACGCTCTCGAACTTTGCAAGCAGCATTTCTTGCCTAAAGTCAATATTTAGCAATTTAGTTAAATCGTCCTAATTAACAAATTAGTTAATTACAAAACAAAAAATTGTCTGTAGCGCGCAAGGTGGCTGTCAGCAATTTGCAACTGATTCCACTCGCCTGCCTCTCATATTGTATTTTTTAACCCTTGGCTAAAGATAGCTGGGACACCCTGTATATATATATATATATATATATATATCATCACAACAAAGGGTTTCTAGGTCCGGTGAAATATTCACAAAAACGTCAAACAGACGCGCGTGCGGAGCAATTTTTATTTACGTTTCGCTCGGGGTCAGAGCTTCGTCAGAATGAAATGTGTAGCGACAGGCGATTTAACATACTTGCCCATATCAAGCGGAGTGAAGATATGTTAACACAAAATGATCTACGAGCGTGTAGTGATAGAAGAAAATGCTGCATGAGCAGCTCAGGACAATCGCTGATACGTCTGATAGGCTGGTGACACTGAAGAATACACATATGAAAACGAACAAGTAAATAAGAAAAAAAGAAAAACAAGACCGATAACGAGATAAGGTAAAAGCAACGAGAAACACAAAAAAACACGGTTGATCCCTCCGTCATAGGAATCGGAATAACACGAAAGTAAAGCGTGACCTTACAGAAGTAACTGAATGCTTATTGCACATTGATATAAGAGAGTTTGCACAATGTATATTGATGACTGGCAGCTAATGGCGCCGTTTAGCGTGTATGCACCCACTTTGATGATTGGTGGTACATCTCCATCCCGACGACTAACGTCCATGTTAAATGATTAAACAAACCATTGTGGTAGCTGTAGTAGTTAACGGTGAAAGCGTAATCAGAGAACGAGGTGTGATAGCCAGAACAGCGTCGCATATTGGACGCAGAACTTGGTCGTCATCCCGCGGCATGTTAAAATGTGATTGAACACCACGGTTGGACTAGAGGGAAACGCAAAGCGCGTCGTGCCGCCCCGGTAGCCCGGCCGCGATTTTTCTCGGGGCGAGCGCGTGAGCATGGAACGCGAGGTTACAGCCAGGTGAGGCAGGCGCGCGTCGCAGAGCTATTTTTGGTTTGTATTAGCGTGGTGCTGAGCGAGGCCGACGCTTTTACGACGCTTGGGCAAAGGTCGCCGCTTCGCGGTGTGTTAAGGCATTCACAAAATTCAACTTGTATTGAAAACGCTCCGAATGAGACGGACGCGTAAACGCGTTGCAGGTGCTAGCCGCGGAGGCCACAGCAATGACGAATTACTTTACCTTACCACTCCCAGAGGTCAACACCACCCAGCCGACCGGGAGAGTAGTAGATATAAAAGGCGCGTTTGTAAAGGCTCCAGAGTCTGTGACCGTGGCGCAGTGGATAGCGTGCCCGGCATCTGTTGCGGACCGAGCGGTCGTGGGTTCGGCGCCCGTTGAAGGTACCTTTTTTTCTTAGCTATCTGATTGTGTATATTTTTTCGACGTCATTTCCGTGACGGAAATACGTCACTGAAGTCTTGGTGGACCCCGGCATAAAACACTTTCGTGTTAAAAACACGAAACATCCACAGCTCAATATGTTGTGCAAATACATTCCACTTTTCTGCCTACGTAGGTTAGATGGCTTAAAGAGACAAGCAGCTCAATTTGCCAGTGCATTCGTTTAAACCGGACGCGATGGTGTCGAATTTGCGAATCAGAAAGGGTTCCCGGGCTTCCTGGTCATAATTTGAGCGAAATCCATACTCAAGTAACGTAACTTTAGGGTTATTAAAAGAGTGACCAGGGAGTTGCACATGCTTTGAAATGGGCAGGTTCGGCAACGGGCTAGCGTGGGATTTATGAGTGTTAAATCATAATCGGAAAGGGCTTTCGTTTGTCCGATGTACTGTTTGTTGCATACCGTACAGTCAATCATATAAGTTACATTTTTAGTGTCGCAGTCGAAGTCACCTTTAATTTTGAAACGAAATTTTGAAGACGTACTGGTGACTTGTTGGGAAGTGTACATATGAGGACATACCTTACATCGCGGTTTGTGGCACGGATGGCATCTGATAGCGTTCGCGCGCTCAGTATTGGGTAATGATGACGATAATAGTATATCGCGAAGGCTTCCAGCTCTGCGATACACTGCTCTCGGTGGTTCGGTGAAGATGTTTATCAGGCGCTCACTTTGCATGAGATTTTATGGTGCTTGTTTAGTACAGCCGATACACGTGGGACTGATGCACAGTGGGTTAGCACTAGGTTTGTCTGGGATTGCTGCACTGTCGCTACACATTTCATTCTCGGATCCCCAGCGAACAATTTCCAATAGTAGCGAGTTTTAGTATAGCGGATAACAGCAAACGCAAGGATTTAGCGTTAGCGTTAGCGTTGCGTGCTCCTAACTGCGCATGAGCAGAACGTAAACGCAGCCCGAGCTCTTACGTACGAACGCTATTTCTGGAATATAGCGTTCAACGCTAACGCACGCAAGAGATCCCGTACGTAGGGCAAGATGGCGGTGCCTGTTGAAGCGAGAGCCGCACACTGCGAATCTTTGTAGCGGTCGTCCTGCATTATTAAACTTATTCATCCCCTAATAATGTTCGTATTTGATTTAGATTTGAGTAATGAGGCTTCGCCAACCACGTACCGCCGATAAAATAGGTCCGTTTTTGAGATGCAAAGTGGATTTGCGCTGCAGAAGGCTTAGCAAGATTTGTTTGCAAGGTTCGCTCATGTTTTCTGTAGCAGAGCAGAGATGGCGACGCTGTCTTTAGTCGCCTCTTTCCAAGATACGGCCACAAGTCAAGCAGATACATACATGTCAGGCTTCGTTTCCCTTCATGCCTTTCGCGGCAATGCATAAAAAATGACGCGTGATGCGTCCCAGCTTAAAAAGGCCAGGTAATAGGGGTCTTGAATTCTCGAACGCGGCAATGTCGACAGAAACCAATGTGTCAGAACTCAACACTTCTGCAAACGCGACATGGAGACGCAACAGTGGTGACTTTGGATCAGCTCGACTTGGTGGCGCTTTTGTGGATTCTACAGTGAATTTAGTGTTTTTATGTCTAGATGGCGCCGTATGTGCTTGCGTTAGCGGTAGCGGTAATGCCTTCCGCTGTACTAAAGGACCACTAGTTGGCACGCAGCGCGTTTCGTTTTAGCGTTTGCGTTGAGACGCACGCTAACGCTAACGTAAGCGTTTCCCGCTATACTAAAACTATACTAAAAGTTTTAGTATAGCGGGAAACGCTTACGTTAGCGTTAGCGTGCGTCTCAACGCTAACGCTAAAACGGAACGCGCTGCGTGTCAACTGGTGGTCTTTTAGTACAGCGGAAGGCATTCCCGCTAACGCTAACGCAAGCACATACGGCGTCATCTAGACATTAAATATCTAGACGCGCCACTAAGTCGCGCTGATCCAAATTCACCGTTGTTGCGCCTCCATGTCGCGTTTGCAGAAGTGTTTTGCAGAAGTGAAACACACACGCGTCACTCATGAGATTCATGCATTGCCGCGAAAAACATAAAGGGAAACGACGCCTGACATGTATCTGCTTGACTTGTGGCCGTATCTTGGAAAGAGGCGATTGAAGACAGCGTCGCCATCTCTGCGCGGCTACAGAAAACACGAGCGGACCTTGTAAACAAATTTTGTTAAGCCTTCTACACCGCAAATCCACTTTGTATCTGAAAAAAGGAGCTATTTTATCGGCGGTACACGGTTGGCGAAGCCTCATTACTCAAATCTAAATCAAATACGAACATTATGTAGGAATGAATGAGTTTAATAATGCAGGACGACGACTAGAAAGATTCGAAGTGGACGGCTCTCGCTTCAACAGGCACCGCCATCTTTCCCTACGTACGGGATCCCTTGCGTGCGTTAGCGTTGAACGCTATATTCCAGAAATAGCGTTCGTACGTAAGAGCTCGGGGTACGTTTACGTTCTGCTCATGCGCGGTTAGGAGCACGCAACGCTAACGCTAACGCTAAATCCTTGCGTTTGCTGTTTTCCGCTATACTAAAACTCGCTATTAACGGCGTAGTTTTCTGACGTGCACAGGGTCGGTAGTTCTGATTAACGGCGCCACGCATCGGTCGATCTCATGATTTACAGGAGACACTCTGCGAAGGAACGTGTAAGAGCATGAGTGAGCTGAGCTTTCCCTTGTTTGGGTGCCAACGTGTTTTGTAGAGTACCAGCTCACCAACTTGAACATCTTGTGGCAGGAACGTTTTGTCATAAATGAACTTGTTCTTCTCATGGTAGGCGAGAGTGTTCTTGCCTGCATTCTTCCTTGCACCTTGCACTCTTTCCTTTGTCATGTCTAAAAAGGTCTCGTAAGAAGGTATTCCATACATTAAGTACGTTGGTGGATATCGGGTTACTTCATGTGGCGTTCTGTTCTGTTCTTGAACAACGTCCGGAAGATGTTTGACCCAAGACTTCTGCGGCTGCTCATTCATTTTGCACTTTAGTCGTGTCACGATGGTCTGATTCGTGCGTTCGTTCATGCCATTGCATTGAGGGTGGTGGGAGGACGTGAATAACTTGTGGACATTGTTGCGCTTTAAGAACTGCTGGAGCGTGCCTGCAGTGAAAGCTGGTCCACGATCAGAAAGGAACTTCTTTGGCTTCTCCGCAGCTAAGATGGTGGTGAGGCACGAAATGTATGCGTCACAGTTTTCATTTGTGTGGGCCGAGACATACCGCGTAGCGTGATCTATCGCCAAGTGAATAAATTTCTTCGCAGAGACGTATCCAGAAAAAATTACACCATCTCCCGCTAAAGGGGACCATGAGGCGATGCGAAGCCGGAGCACTTGCACGATCGCGTTCCGTTGGCGTTCGTTGGGCATGCTACCGACCTCGCGTCGTGGAACGCGAAGAGGGACGCTACGCGCGTCGTATCTTCCATTAACAGAGAGCTGAGCTAGTTGGTAAGTATTCATTCTAAAAAGACAGGGCGTGCAAACACGGACACAAGAAAGAAGTCAGGACACCACAAACGCCGACTAACAACTGAAGAGAAGCACAACGGCTGAAAAGAAAGAAGGCACGAAAACTTATCTGCGCATGCCCATGCAACAGGCGAAAATATCAATCCGGCACGCGTGGCGGTCTACGTGGAAGAAAACTGTTAAGGCATTTGATTTCATGTTTATGCAAGTTAATCGACGGTTGGCTCACGCACACACTACCACTATTATCGATATGCCAAGCTTCAATCATCAGGCGCGTTTCTTCATTTCTATGCCGGTACAATACTGCGCATTCATCAAATTTTGGCGTGCATTTACAATCTCGACAATGTAAAGATAGATTAGAAGGTGAGCCTCCTGTTAGCGATCTCTTATGTTCCAACAATCTCTGGTTGATGCATCTGCCCGTCTGTCCTACGTAGAAGCGGCCGCAGCTGAAAGGGATTTATACACCACACTCGTACGGCAATCAGTGAATGTTTTGGTGTGTTTTATGAAACAAATATCGGTCAGCTTCTTGTCTTTTACTCCCTCATTCTTCCTCTGCACAGCGGCACAAATCTTACCTAGCTTATTGGCAGCCGTGAAAACAACATTAACGCCGTATCTGCTTCCTACTTTCTTTAGCCTGTGAGATACGCGATGAATGTACGGTATACCTACCACACGTTTCTTCCTATCGCTTTCTGCAACCATGCTCGGACTTAACACAATAGATTTCTTTAAACGTTCAGCGACCGTGGCCACTGCATCACGAGGATACCCTACATCTAAAGGACGTGTAACCTGTGCGTTAAAGCTATCACTCATTTTGTGCTCACACGACTTGGTGAGGGCTGACTTAAGGCAAGACATGGCGATGCCGTTTTAGATGCGAAGTATCTTAAGGTCGAGCTCAATCCGGCGGTGGTGGTGGTGGTGGTGTGCGGCGTGACCACCCTTACTGCGCATGCGCATATCCTCTCCACACACCTCCTCTCCACTCACCCTCCCCCCTACCCCTCTCCCCTTCCCCTCCCCACTTTCCCTCTCCACTTTCCCTCTCCCCTCCCCCTTTCCACTCTTCCTCTGAAACGCGGGCTAGACATGCCGAAATTCTCTCCTGCGCAACGCCGCGATGAGCTCGAGCGCATGCGCATCCCCTCCCCTTCTCTCTCCTCTCCTACGCTGCCCCCCTCTCGCCCGCCTGTCGACCGCGTTCCCCGCTCGCCCTGTGAGAATTAACGGCCAGGCTAGATGGAAGATACGACGCGCGTAGCGTCCCTCTTCGCGTTCCACGACGCGAGGTCGGTAGCAAGCCCAACGAACGCCAACGGAACGCGATCGTGCAAGTGCTCCGGCTTCGCATCGCCTCATGGTCCCCTTTAGCGGGAGATGGTGTAATTTTTTACAACTTTCGAGTGCTTTGACGAAAAATTTAACAGCGGTTTCGAAGATCTAGAAACCTTAATAACCTTAATAACCTTAATAACATAACGAGAAACCTTAATAACCGAATTACCTAGGTAATTCGGTTATTAAGGTTTTTCGTTATGTGGACGATTACTTGATTTTTTGTAGTGGTGAGGACTTTGAAAAGGCGGTAACTTCCGTGAGCGAAAAATTTAAATTAAATGGAGGAGGGCTGCGCTTTACTAAAGAGGTGCCTCAGAATAATGGAATACAATTTCTAGACATTTTCTTAACGTTCCAGAAGAACCACGTGTGTTGGCAGTATTCTCCTAGATCTTCGAAACCGCTGTTAAATTTTTCGTCAAAGCACTCGAAAGTTGTAAAAAACGGCATCGCCATGCCTTGCCTTAAGTCAGCCCTCACCAAGTCGTGTGAGCACAAAATGAGTGATAGCTTTAACGCACAGGTTACACGTCTTTTAGATGTAGGGTATCCTCGTGATGCAGTGGCCACGGTCGCTGAACGTTTAAAGAAGTCTATTGTGTTAAGTCCGAGCATGGTTGCAGAAAGCGATAGGAAGAAACGTGTGGTAGGTATACCGTACATTCATCGCGTATCTCACAGGCTAAAGAAAGTAGGAAGCAGATACGGCGTTAATGTTGTTTTCACGGCTGCCAATAAGCTAGGTAAGATTTGTGCCGCTGTGCAGAGGAAGAATGAGGGAGTAAAAGACAAGAAGCTGACCGATATTTGTTTCATAAAACACACCAAAAATTCACTGATTGCCGTACGAGTGTGGTGTATAAGATCCCTTTCAGCTGCGGCCGCTTCTACGTAGGACAGACGGGCAGATGCATCAACCAGATGTTGTTGGAACATAAGAGATCGCTAACAGGAGGCTCACCTTCTAATCTATCTTTACATTGTCGAGATTGTAAATGCACGCCAAAATTTGATGAATGCGCAGTATTGTACCGGCATAGAAATGAAGAAACGCGCCTGATGATTGAAGCTTGGCATATCGATAATAGTGGTAGTGCATGCGTGAGCCAACCGTCGATTAACTTGCATAAACATGAAATCAAATGCCTTAACAGTTTTCTTCCACGTAGACCGCCACGCGTGCCGGATTGATAGGTTCGCCTGTTGCATGGGCATGCGCAGATAAGTTTTTGTGCCTTCTTTCTTTTCAGCCGTTGTGCTTCTCTTCAGTTGTTAGTAGGCGTTTGTGGTGTCCTGACTTCTTTCTTGTGTCCGTGTTTGCACGCCCTGTCTTTTTAGAATGTATCTTCCATCTAGCCTGGCCGTTAATTCTCACAGGGCGAGCGGGGAACGCGGTCGACAGGCGGGCGAGAGGGGGGAAGCGTGGAAGAGGAGAGAGAAGCGGAGGGGACGCGCATGCGCTCGAGCTCATCGCGGCGTTGCGCAGGAGAGAATTTCGGCATGTCTAGCCCGCGTTTCAGAGGAAGAGTGGAAAGGGGGAGGGGAGAGGGAAAGTGCGGAGGGGAAGGGGAGAGGGAAAGTGGGGAGGGAAAGTGGAGAGGGGAAGGGGAGAGGGAAAGTGGAGAGGGGAAGGGGAGAGGGAAAGTGGAGAGGAGGTGTGTGGAGAGGGTATGCGCATGCGCAGTAAGGGTGGTCACGCCGCACACCACCACCACCGGATTGAGCTCCGCCTTAGGATACTTCGCATCTAAAACATCCATGGTAGCGACTCGTGCGATCCGAACATCTTATTTTTAGGTTTCTTGCATCGCTGGCATATGTCGCGGTATCGGACACAGGATGAAACGTCTGTGATGATTTCCGGCCAATAATAATGAGGTGACAACAACCTCAGAGTTTTTGTTTACTCTGACATGTCCGAACTGCTGGTGTGCTTTCTGCAGAAGTTCCAGTCGAAGCTCGTGAGGAACGTACACTTTGCGAATTCCTTTACATGTCTCGATAGTGAACCCGTTTTCAGTAGCGTACTTCCAGCGAGGATATATATATATATATATATATATATATATATATGTGTGTGTGTGTGTGTGTAGATATATCCTCGTGTGAAGAAGAGGAAGCTAAGGACAGTTAGAATAAACAATTGTTCTGACTGACGCCATGTCTCCTCCGTCACACACACACACAAAATTAATATATATATATATATATATATATATATATATATATATATATATATATATATATATATATATATACATATATATATATATATATATATATATATTTCGGTGCTCCACTACTGTGCGCCGGGGATTCAATAGAGGCGAATATGTTTGAGGCCCGCGTGCTTACATTTTCGTGCACGTTACAGAACCCCAGGTGGTCGAAATTTCCGTAGCCCTCCACTGCGGCAACTCTCATAATCACATCGTGGCTTTGGGACGGTAAACTTCCACAATTAATACTATATATATATATATGAATATAAAAGAAGAAACCCGTCGAGAAACAGAATGGTTCCTGAACGTTTCGTATATATATATATATATATATATATATATATATATATATATATATATATATATATATATATATATATGCAAGGAAGGGGCGACGAAACTTTCTTGAAAGCAGGTTTACTTAACGTCTTCAGCTGGTGGACCAGCCTTCGTCAGAGTAACGCGAGAACATTTGATACATGGCTTTAAAAGCACTTTTCAAAAACAAGTCAGCGCCATCTGCACTGATTGGAACAGCAATGCGCATCACACATTATCACGTGTTTTAAGAAGAACAGAACAGAATGCGAATACAGAGAGTAAGACATACAGATCGAATCTCTCCGATAATTGTGACGTGTACCGTGATTATGCGTAGTTAGAAGATGTACATATGCACAGGTGTAATGACAAGGCATGACAGTATAAGTACAATCTCAGTGTAACGAGAGGGATAAATGAGCGTACAATTCAAGCCATTGCAATAAATAAAGGGAAAAAAGCAAAAAAAAAACAACAACAAAAGACCAACCTATTAAAACGAAATAAAAGACCAAGAAGGCGCGATACAGGCGATGCAGGCGCTACACTGTGCAACAAGCGCATCTTCGTTCTTAGTCTAGCGCTAGACAAGTTAGTTTCCCTTTGCTTTCGTTGATTCCAGAGGAGAGAGTGTTAAATTTATGAATCAGGTACGATTCACGAAGCTCACGGTCATGGCTAGTGCGGAATCCAGATTCTAGTATCGTCACTTTGAGGTTGTTAAATGAGTGGCCCGGTATGTTGACATGTTTTGATAGTGGAAGGTTTGGTTGGGATTTGGCATGCGATCTGTGATTGTTGAACCTGATTCTGAACGGTGTTTCCGTCTGCCCTATGTATTGCATGTGGCAGGCGCCACACTCAAGGAGGTACACTACGTTAGATGAAACACAATTGAAACTTCCTCTAAGTGTAAATGTGAATTGGTTTGATGTACTGGTGGCAGTGATTGAAGGTGCTATATGAGGACAAACTTTACACCGTGGTTTGTTGCAGCGGCTGCAACCGGTATGATTAGCTGTGACAATTTTAGACGACGTAAGAATGTCACCTATGTTTTTCGAGCGTCTGTACACGACACGAGGAGGCTCAGGAAAAACGGCGTTTAGTCTGTCGCTTTGGGTAAGGATGTTATAATGTTTACGGAGTATGCCTCCAACCTTGGGGATGGACGCCGAATGTGTTAGTGCCAAATTAGCAGACTGTGACACGCTGGCCTTTCTGCTACCTTTTAAACTGTCCATCTGGTCACACACACACACACACACAACACACACACACACACACACACACACACACACACACACACACACACACATATATATATATATATATATATATATATATATATATATATATATATGTGTGTGTGTGTGTGTGTGTGTGTGTGTGTGTGTGTGTGTGTGTGATCTACTAGCACACGCATATGCAGGAAAATCTTTGCTTGAAGATTTTTTAACTGAACTACCTCTGTTTAATTTGGATTAACGTTCCGTTAGTGATTCAAAAGTTATTATTTCCTGCTTCGAAGCAGCTTATTGGTGTTGATTTCGCTGGCTAACATCACAGCTCCTTATACGCCTCGCTGACAGCTGCTTTGCTTGCCGAACAACCAACGGGTCGCCATCTAATTAAAAGAAGGTTAATAAGTAGCGTCCACACGATGCCGCCATTAGGGCTGTGGAGTGCGCCAACATATCACCGTTTACGCGACAGCGGGTCACCGAACAGGCGTACAGCAGCAGCAACGCTGGTAGCGCCAATTTTTGACGCATCGAATATACATAGAGGACATGGAACTACAATGAATTTTCATATGCTACTTATCTGCTGGCGAAAGTGTCATTTAGGGACATAATCACTAAGGTGGAAGCTTTTTACGATTGTACTTCAACGAGAGAACTTGTGCAGCCCAGAAACGTCTCAGACATATTGTATAGCGGCACAAAGCATCGCAGACACCGCTGCTGTTCAAAATTATTTCCACTTATGTCTCCTACTGTCTAGCGATTGAAAACAGTAAAAAATTAGGTGGGCCTAAACAGCAAAGCAAATATATCCAAGTAAAGTAAAAAGGCGGTTCCGTATCAAGCAATCACAGTGGATAACTACAGAAATACGATACAGGCGGCACCCCAATAGCTGTGCAAGTAAGCATGATGTATCTTCAATGAGGTAACGTGAGACTGAAGTAACTAGAAGAATAAGAATGGGGAGGAGCACATTCGGCTGGCATTCTCAAATCAAGAATAGTAGTTTACTGCTATCCCTTAAGAGGAAGGTATATAACAGCTGCATCATACCGGTACTCACCTACGGAGCAGAAACATGGAGGCTTACAAAGAGGGCTCAACTTAAACTGATGACGATGCAGCGAGCAATGGAAAGAAAAATGATAGGTGTAACCTTAAGGGACAAGAAGAAAGCAGAGTGGGTCAGGGAACAAACGGGGGTTAAGGATATCATAGTTGACATCAAGAAGAAAAAATGGGCATGGGCAGGACATGTAGCGCGCATGCAAGACAACCGCTGGTCATTAAGAGTAACTGATTGGATCCGAAGAGAAGGCAAACGTGCGAGGGAGAGAGAGAAAGTTAGGTGGGCAGAAGAGATCAAGAAGTTTGCGGCTGTAACGTAGAAGGAGCAAGCACAGGACCCGGTTGATTGGCGGAACATGGGAGAGAGGCCTTTGCCCTGCACTGGGCGCAGTCAGGCTGATGATGATGATCGTGAATTTACCTGTTAAGGTCAGGCCACAAAATGACGTGTTAAGGTCAGGCCACAAAAGGTGAAGGTAAGGACACAAAATTCAGTGCCTATGAAAAATTGCGTAAAGCGGCTGGGGATGACGCGCACGAGAAAAACGGAGCATTTGGTATAGCAATGTTTCTCGAATCCCCTTCCTAACATCTGTAAGGTGCTTCCTTATAATTTGCAATATTATGACGCAAACTCAGTTTCGCTGTTTTACAAAGCCGTAGGCAGGACTTTTGTTACTAGGCAGGCACACGATTTTTTTTATGTCTCTTGAATATTGCCGTGACATAGCAAATAAGTCAAGTGGAATGTAAATATGCAAATAGTAGGAATGACGCAGACAGTCAGAAAATAAGCATACACTAGAGAACTTATTTAGCAGCACTGTACAAAAGACGCATTGCAGTAAACAGACGCGAAAGAACTACACAGAGACCTAGGTGGGATGCAAAAGAGCGACAGTCAAGAAAGCATTGCGCTAGCAATCAAATAATGATTGAAAATACTTTTTGAATAACGATAGCAGGTAGCACAAACATACAGCACGCCAAAATATCTTCTTTTAAGTAAATGCTTGTCGTATTAGATCGTGTTCGTGTTTTTCGCGCAAAATGCAATCCGGAATCGTATTACATCCTGCATCGGTACCTGTGGTGCGATACTTATTTGCATATAAGTGAATTTCATCGCATGTCATTCAAACTTACATCCACGCGATCCTTTCAATCACTGGTGTGTGAAAGCCAAGAGATGCAAAAGCAACGCCATTCTTGCAGACTTCGCATTCTTCATACTTCGTAACGAAGCACAACGCAAAAGAGCCTTCGATAACGATCCTATGGTGCCATCAGAATTTGCGGGAAAGGTGCCGCACGCATTGGAGTAGGCAGCACAGTAGTAGACTGAGCGCGAGCACGTGTCCTGGCCCAGCCAAAACTAAACATAAAAAAATCCAGAGCGCAAAAGGTTCGCTGCGAGTAGACATTTGCGCGCTTGTTTTGTAGAGAGGGCGTGAGTGCGCCGCCACGTTATGGCCACGTCACTGTGCTCCACCAACAGGAGCGCGCAGACCTGATCAGTTGCCGTCGCTGCCACCAGCCGCCTGCATTCTGGCGGCAAGATAGGAGAATGCCGCTGCCTTTAGTTTTATTCAGGTGGCCTAGTGGCCGCAGTACCAGTATGAGAAGCAGAGTTCAGACATTTGTTGTTTCGCACGGTGATGTGGCGACAGCAATGTCTTGTATCATAATATTGTCACGTGGTCGTGACGTCGACGAAGACCGCAGGCGACGTGTCCAAGATGAAACTCTTTATTTGGACGAACTTGTGGGCGAGAAGCGGAAAGTTAATTTAGAGCAATGCACACGGTAGGCACTGATAGCGGCGAACAGAGCGTCGTCCGTCGATCAACTGACAAGCGGTCAAGCTCGTCGGCTTTTATACAGGCGCTATCGAACTTTCCAGCGATATCGCTGGTGGCGGCGTTATCTCTCGACAAAGTGGGAACATTCGCGTGCGGCGCGCAATCTTAACGGAACGTTCTAAAACAATTGCGAAGCTTCTTACACAACGCAGCGCGTCCTGCGCAGCGCGTTGCCCACAGTCTTTGTGGGTGAAGCTTCAACTCATGAAAAATAAGGCGCGCGGCAATATACACGATATATTACTGCATGTACTGGAAATAGATACTGACAGACGTCTTGCGAGACGTCTCATGATGCACATACAGGACACCCAAGATCTATCTAAGATAGCATCTAGGATACATGTATCTTCGATAGTGCCCAGCACTCTATGTAGCCGATCTTGGGAAGGGGCCTAGAAAGTCCACGCTTACTGTGCAAATTGTCACTAAGGTTGAGCGTTGGGCTAGTTCGCCTAACTCAGTGTTTCACAGCGCAAGGAACGAGGGCGACAAAGAAAGACACACAGAGTGCTGAACTTAAAACTGGCTTTATTTTCCTCCTTACAGCGATATATATACGCGCTTTTCACCAGAATAAAAAAACAAAAAAAAATCAGACGAGGCATGCGAAAGCGCTGTCAAAGGAAACAACGTCCATCATCGATATCACATGTTTTGCGATAGAGATTCACTTTCCGTGATCGAAAGACCGAGCGAAGCTACACTGATATACATTTTATCACGTTTCAAAATTCCTTCGGCTACTCTGATTTCGCGCGCCATCCTATCTTTGTTTCTTGCGAGTACACTTGTGTGATTGAAAAGAGGCCGCGTGCAAATGGTGTTGTCGATTTCTGCAGGGTGCAGTAAGCCGGCTCGCTTACTCACGAAGTCACAATATTGTGACGTAATTGTGATAATCAATGACGCAGACGCGGAACCGGCAAACACTGAACTCTTCATTGTTCAAAAATTTAACCATATAAACAAAGCAATCCCAGTGCGACGATTGCTGCCAGCATGTTCGTCGAAAGTGTGATCTTTGGGTCCCTTTGATACATATTTCACCAAAATTTTCATCGCTTGCAGGGGGCAGCCATCTTTGGTTGGGGGGGGGGGGGGGGGCTGCTTGTCATGTGGAACCAACGATGGCGTCCGGCCTGTCCTTATTGCACAATGGCCGCCAGTGTTCGCTTGCCGCCTGTTGTGACAAGCCAAACCCGCAACCGCTACGCTGGCTGCGCCGACAGCTCTTCACTGGAGTCAAGATTATGTATGCTTGCTCTAAACGTGGGTGTGAGTGTGAAAATAATCTGGTTTACACATTCCAGCGTAATCACATGTGTCAGCATGTGGCCCTGAATGCACACGGCTGTTCGCGTCGCAAAGTCAACTTAATTAGGATCGACGATAACAATCGAGAAACTTCAAACACATCCAGGCGTGGCGCCATGTGTAGGAATTTAAGACAGTGAAATTACTGTATCTCTAAAAAAACGTACAAGGACTCTAAACAAGACGACAAGGACAAGCACTCAACTTCGAACGACAATTATTAGGAATATGCCGTTAAAAATGTTCAGCAGAAGAACTGACATTTGGGCGAGTTGGATTCTGTTAAACATACTGAGTGGATTCAGCGCGATACAACGACGACAGAGGTGAAGACGGGACACGAACACAGTGCTGGTGTTCGTGTCCCTTTTTGACCTCTGTCCTCGCTGTATCGCGCTGAATCCACAAAATATATTTAAAAATGTTCAGGATCCCTTCCACTATCAACGAAATCTGCTCTTCGTTCTTTCACACTGCGCAGTGTTTCCTCCTAACGTTCAGTTTTCATAAAGGTAGCGGCCGTCCCCGGAACGCTGTTGTCGGGCTGAATCGGCCTAGCGTCTTTCGCGTTTCTACCAGTGTTTGTGAGCCACCGAAAGCACCATTACGCGATCATGGAAACGAGGCTTACTAATTCCGTTTTCTCGAAGTCAAAATTTTCCTGAAATGAGCTATTCCTGTTATCGACCTTACGCGTTGTGCAGCAGATCCCTTTTAGTCCACCCTAACGAAATACTTTAACAAAGCGGCTTCCCAATTGTTTCTTTTTGTTTTGCATCACCGGTAGAACGCATTCCTAAACTTCCGTTCAGTTCACATTGGACAAGCAAGGAGGAGTGAAAACATTCTTTTTTTAAACTGCATACTAATACTTTACCCGCTAGAACTTAGCTAGAAGAAAAAGGGGACTATCTACCATGGAGTACTGATTGTTTACTTTGTAGGAAACCTGAATTTATAGAACATGTATTTGTGGACTGTTGGGTTGCCGTCTTCTTTTGGGATTTATGCAGACAACCTTTAGGGAAAAAGGTGCCGCTCACGACACACGCTATTCGTTATTTAGCTACAGGTTAAGGCACTGGGCCTCATGAAATGTTCTTTCTCCTCGGCCTTCATAGTATCTCGAGAAATCGCATGACTGTAAGGAACTGTGAGATAAACCCGAGACCAGTGAACTCTTACCTTGGTGAGCAGACCACGCCAAGTGTTTAGGAAATTCGAGTAGAACGAAGAAATGTTGGTACTGACGGATGCTCTCGTGAAAATGAAAGTTTTGTCATCTCAACCGCATGCTGAAAACGCTGTCTGAAAATGAGGAAGAAAAGAAAAGATGGGCCAGTGGCCTAGTGGTCAAGGAACTCGCTCTCGGCCAGGGTACATCCAGGTTCAAACACCTGCTTTGTAAAGAAAATTTGTTTATTTTATCTTTGGTGCGCGCCACCTGTGAGTGAGGAGGTTATTTAGGAGCACCAGCATCCGCAGCTTCACAAGTTTCGCCTGAAAATGTTGGTAGTTAGGAAATGTTGTAGAAAGTTGAAAGCTTGCCCGTGTCTTGTTTAGTTCTTCTTGGAAATTCGCGCTTTTTTTATCGTACGAGGACGGATTGAGTACACACACAAACACAGAGCGCAGTGTACTCAGTCCGTCCTCGTACGATAAAAAAAAAACGCGAATTTCCAAGATGGAACACCAACTAGCCCCTGTAGCTGCTCTTATTGTTTAGTTCTAGTCTGTTTTTTAGCGCTGCACTAGTTAAAAAGATGTGCCAGCGCGCTCAACTCACCACTTCAACCCGTGTGAATGATGAAGAGCTTGGGCGAAGCTCCTGAAGCAATCATGTGTACACCGTGAAAAGTTCAGTGGTTTCGCCCAGCAGTAATCAAAGCGATACGCCGCTTTGATTATTTTTCCTTTTTCCGTTTTCCCTCCTTTTTTATTTTTCTATTTTCTTTAACTTTTTTATATCTTTAATTTATTGTTATTCATTTTTATTTTTTTTATTCTTTTATTTTTGTATTTTTAGTTTTTATTTCTGATTTTTTATTTTTTTATTATTATTTAATTATTTCTTATTTTATTTTTATTTATTTTTTCCTATCTCTATGGGACAGCGCCATCTATTATAGTGTTCAGGAGATACTGCCGCGGTTACGCCTGACATGGTACAAGGTTAGACTAAGAGGAGCTACGCCCCTAAAAATTGACGAGTACTCTTGTGAGGTATTAAGGTGTTTATTTGACGGAACTCGGCGACAATACGCAATGGCGACAGTCACGGCAAAGCACGGGCTCTCAGCGCGAGCGGCGTCCTTTCAGGAGAAGTCAAACCGCACTGCAACTCTCGCCATGGGTCCTATAAAATCCAACCCCTTAAGTATGCCCAATCAAGGCACACCGCAAGGTTCTGTATTGTCCCCCTTCCTTTTCAATGTCGGGCTACGCAGATTGGCCATAACGTTCACTCATGAAACCCGCATTGGCTTTGCAATGTATGCAGATGGTATCCTCCTTTGAACCGTACAGCGTTCCTACGGGGAACGCCAGGATACTCTGCAAACTGCCCTGAGTATAGTGGAAGACTACCTTAAAAAATCCGGGATGAGGTGCGCACCGGCAAAGTCAGAATACATTCATATAGGACCATATAAGTCCCGGCCTTGACGAGCACCTGAGCTAACATTTTACTTGGGAGGATCCCCACTCCAAAGAGTTAACACCATTCGGATACTCGGCATGTACATTCAAGAAACAACGAGTGTGAACGTAGCCCTGGATAAGCTGAGGTATACAATAAAAAGTCTGACAGGACTTATTAGAAGAATCTCGAGAGGAAATAATAGCATGACTGAACACGATACGCTGAGGCTTGTGCAAGCACTGGTTTTGAGCCGGCTGACCTACGCCCTCCCTTTCCAGATAACCCGGAAAACAGAGCAGGAGCAAGCCGACCTATTAATTCGACTTGCGACTAAAGCTACCCTTGGACTACCTACCAGTACAAGCACTCAACACCTGCTAGCACTGGGGGTGCACAATACTTTCGAGGAGTTGGCAGCTGCCACACTCATCTCCCAGCGAGATGAGTGTGGCTCTGCGGCACACCACAGGGGAAATTTCTCTCACAAAGACAGGGATTTCCAATCTCACCGCAATATTGTTCAGAAGCCACCGACCTACTCTCACAAAATCTCAGACAACGCATCGTGACGCAGCCCATCCCCCGCAAAATGCATCCATACCACCATAAAGGACGCCGCAAAGCTCGAGTACAGAAGCTGCAACGACTAAAGGACCACCCTGACGTTTACTATACAGACGTTTCTCCCTACCCAAAGCAGCAAGGTCAATTTCCCGCCTACGCTCTCGCTGTAGTCAACCGGGGTAAACTTGCCAACTCCGCGACCATACTTACCGCATCCTCCGCGGCAGCCGAGGCAGCTGCTATCGCTCTCGCCATTCGAATGGCAGACCAACAAGGTATCTCTGCCTACGTGGTCTCACACTCGCAGGGAGCTTGTCGAATGTACCTCAAGGGCATATTACCAACAACGGCCATCCAGCTACTGGGAAGCGAACTCCTCTTGGATCACGGGATATTCTGGTGTCCGGCCCCTACGGGCCAGGATGGCAATGAACTAGTTCATTGCCAAGCTCGAGTACTCAGCGGCCGATCCCCTCGACAACCCGCCACTGAAGAGGACACAGATGATGGGATGACACGGCGTGGCATCCTAGACAAACAAAGATTAGATCGCCGCATCGGGGAAGCTCCTCACAAGGACCTCGACAGACACCAAGCGCGGGACTGGTGCCGCCTGCAGACCAATACCTTTCCGAATCTGCATAAGCTTCACGTCATGTACCCAGAGAGATATCCCAACGCATGCCCATGGTGCGGAGATATTCCAACATTCACACACATAACCCGAGCGACCGGCTACAGTCGACACAGGACGTACGCACCCAATACCCACATTGTCGTGGGAGGCGCGACTCGATGAACGGACTCTGGGAAGTCAACTGGCAACCCTAAGTCAGGGCCGCCGAGCCGCTATAGCCAGTGGAGCCTTGGAAGAAGGGCCCCACCCGCAATGAACCACTTTTTTTTTTCTCAACAAATGTTGTTTCTCTCTCTACTCAGTTCCAAGGCTTCGCTACACAGGATTCATACCTTCTGTATACAGTCTGTTTTTTAGCCACCCTTTTTTTTAAATAAAAACAGCAGGTGCCTTACTGTCATGGCATTTCGGTAAAAAAATGAGTGCTGTATAAAATAACTCACTGCATACGCACACGGTTCATGAGTTAAGCGCAACCCCGTTTTTTGTTGTTTTTTGAAGTAGGTGTCAAATGTGTATCTGGCATATTATGACATATAATGACAGCTCATATAAGGACCGAGTGGCACGAAAATGAGAAGCGTCCTTTCCAAGAAGTGTACACTCCAAATCTACTAAAGCTTTGGACTTCTTTTTGCAGACTAATTTACGTGCAATTTCACGAACTTGTCTGCACACTATTTGGTACACCATTCCCGCTTTTACATTGGTTCAGTTATTAGCATCACTTTATAACAATCTCAAGAGTCAGGAAACAAAGAGGGAGACAGAATAATGAGAGGCTAATGGCGGAGGTGTAAACCAGAATATAAATATTTAGTTTGCTTCTCTGCGGCGGTGAAGAGCAAAGGAATCAACAAAAGTTACGAAGGAACAACACGCGCAGAGAGGAAAAGGTTCTCGATAGAAGAAGGTAAGCGTGCGGACAGAGGAGAAGGGATCGAAACAACACGAACGGCGTTTCGGTTGCCTGCAGTCGTCTCTGTGTTGTCCTATGCAAGGATATGCAAATGTTTATCTTACTTGAACTCCCGCACCAGTTAAAGAATTCGGGTATATTGTTGTTATAACTCACCGTTTAGGTGGCGGCTCCGTCTCTGGCGTCAGCATGGCGGTGTCGCAGATCGGCGAAGCTGCAACAACAAGACAGGCTTTGTGAAGGTAACATGGGGCTACTGTGCGCACACCGCTTTCCTCAGACGCGTAAGCCATCACGCCTAATGAAGCGAGCATGCGACTCCGAGAAAGGCAGGGACACTTTAGGCGGCCAACAATCAAAAACACATATAACGCATATAAAACACAAGGCTCCGCTAGGAGGAAGTCAGCTCCTTCAACTTGTTTGCAGACGATAATGTCTGCGCCTCTGTACCATCTCACTGCTCATAGCGAAACAATAAAAAGACTAATCAAAGTATCGCGTATTTATTCTCAAAGGACTAAGAAAAGCAGACAAGACACAATAGGAAATCTTGAGCAGAAAAAATTCCGCACTGTTAAAAATGTCGCATCGATTTATCATAATAATTTTCGCCAGCGCATCTTCTTGCTCAAGAAGGATCCGTTGATGGGCGAGTTGGTACATGTCTTGAAATATACTGAGTATGTGCAGCGCAATGGTACGAAGACAAGAGAAGACACACAAACGACATAGACTGGCGCTGACTTCCAAGACATCTTCTTGCACTGAAGAAAATAGACCTCGTCAACTGGTTTCCGAATGAACCTGGTGTCGGCCGAGCCCACGGTCTGGAACTTTTGTGAATTTTGTATTCTTGTATCGCTTCTTGAAGCCTTTACTGTGTTTCTCTTATTTAAAGCTGCAATAAAGATACGCATGACGGGCGAAATTTGAACGTGTAAATATGAAGTATGAGACGCTAGGTGACGAAAACAAGCCCTAAGTGGGCATTACGTATTTTATTAATGGGACAGAACGCTTATTTCCACGACGCTGCCGCTCGCTGTAAATTGCTATTCATCCAAACATAATCACCAAGCTATTCTTTTTATTGTTATAGCAATGCCCTCTACGCACAGACACACACTCCATGCATGTTCATATAAATGGGAAGATTTAACTGCCTAAATCAGCAAAACAAGGTAAATTTTGCTTACTGAGTCTAGAAAACCAAGTCCATTTATCGCGGAGCCCGAACGACGAGACAGGAATAAAGTGCGCTTGTGTCTGCCTGCTGAATTTTGTGCTCTATATCTGATGTAATAAAATAATATGCAGCCACTGAGTGCTCACTAATTAAAGACCTTTCTTGACGCGCGAAAGTCGCAGAACATTTCAAATATTATATACTTTGCATGTGCTTCAAGATTTTTCGAATGTCAGCTCTACGTGTATGCCTGTGTTGAGTCCGCTTGCTACTGTATTTAAACGCACTGCTATACAATGTGTCACGCTGTTTGGTGCCCCTCCCGTGTAAGGTACGGATGAAAAAAAAAAGAGCAGCCAGTGATAACATTTTTATATGCTGGAGAGAGTTTGTATAGGTAGTTGGGCATTGTTGTAAAACAAGTAAATTTTGCCACAAGGAAGACAATAAACATAAAACAGACGTTATTGTTGTTTTTGCTTACACACTTGCTCTCCGTTGCCACAAATGAATGGAATGAAGTCTTTCCAAACTTTTTGTCATTTTATCATGAGTATTGTTCCGTGGGTGAGTGTCTAAGTCACTATGCGGGGGCTATTCTGAATAGCGTACGATTGTTTACGGCATTTGTTTGCTGCCTTAGAACATTAGCTTCAATTACTGCGCGCTACAAGATATACGACAGCTAGTAAGCGCACTAGCCTTCGCGTTAGCTGGGGAAAAACAGCGCAATAAAGGACGAGGACGCCGGAACACTGTAGACTGGGTATTGCGCTGTTTTTCCCCAGCTAAGCATGTACCAACTCGCCCAAATCAAAGTCTTCGCAATAGCTGTGCTTGTGATGAGTACAAATTTTCCCAGAACACTAACCTAAAACGACAGAAGCATATTTATGCTGATTGGTTCGTACTTGCTGACGAAACAGCGCAACAAAGAGGACAAAAGAAGAAAAGAGCGCGACATTGCGAACCTTCAGGAATGTTCATCAGAAAATGTATTTTGAGAGCACCCTGTTTCGTGCGAATACCTAATTTATTTTATTTATCGAGCAAGGATGTGTGTATAACGTGTTTGAAGTTCGGTATCATTATTATTGCAACTTTCCTGCCGCACGCGCCTCCACGACTTCGGCCAGAACGGGCAATGTTCGCCTTTTTGCCCCTGATATATCGCGATACATATGGCCAACCATTTCTGCCACAACAACTTACTTCACGATATATATATATATATATTTTGGCTACAGAAATACTGCGGCCACGGATGTTTGTAAATCTCGCAATAAAAATATCAGAAATGTACGCAAATTTTCATTTTTGCCCACATAGAGGCACAACTTGCACAATGTGGTGACCAAATTAAAAAAATGGCTGAGATTGACCTATTGTCAAACTAGTTATCAAGGGCGAAATTTATGTTGCGCTTTGTTTTGCAAAGACTATGCACACAGTATTTCATTGAGGTTATGAGTCGTCTTCTCCTTGTTATTCGTGCTGCGCAACGACTGCGGCTTCGATCCTGGCACGATTCCGCGCTTCTCTATAACGTGCTCGTGTCGCCTGCTTTTGCATCAGCTGGAAATTCTGCTTTCCTTGAGATTTCGCAGCCTGCCGTGTTTTACAGACTTCTTTACGCGCAATTTCGCGAACTTGTCTGCACTCTTTTTATCCTGGACAAGTGGACTCAGGCTGTCGCTCGCGCTGAAGCGCGCACAGGAAACGGCTCAGCCGGCGCGCCATCGATGGCGAGGCTGAGCGACCAAGAACAAGCAGCCGTTGAACCTGAGGCCAGACGCTTCGGCTAGTTTCACTGTTGGAAATAAAGTTCCAGGAGAACTTTTTGTTCGGCAAGTTGGTGTAGGTTAATAATTGATTTTTAGGGCGCAAAGCAGGACATACACAAGAAAGGACGTACACAAGGGCACTCCGTCCCGTGTCCCTTCTTGTGTATGTGCTGCTTTGCGCCTTAAAAATCAATTGGAAGTAAAGCATCGCCATGACGCTGGTAGCCAAGCGAAAATTCAGCAACCTTTGCATATGTGGTTTTATCTTTTCTAACTACATACTAATAAACTGTAGCAATTATGTGTAGAAATGAGATGTGTGTTTGGCTATTTACTTTTTCTAACGTCCTGTACAGTTATTTAGTCGGATGCTTCGTTGCGCCAACGGGTGGCGCTTTCGCTCTTATCGTTTCTGCTCTTCGTCTGCTCCTGGCGCTTTCGCTGTCTCCACGAGGACGGTTTTCTAGTATGTTCTGAAGTTCGAAAATTATTGTTTCTGTATCCGCGAACGTGCTGACAATTACCAAGAAGCTGAGAAAATGGCGCAAGACGTGCTGAGCAGTTGTGTGGTTTGAGACATCGGGGAGGATCAGCAAGGTGGAATTTTTCCGCTTCCCAGCGCACTATAGGTAAGCCACACTTTTTCTTGAGTCGTTACGAAGAAGCAAGCGATATTCTTATCAGAAAGTTATCGGACGGAAGAAAACATCTTCCGCGCTTACCTTCTACTGAACATAATTTTTCGGTTTGCCTTAGCGCCTTTGTCATGCAAGAAACTGATGCTACTTGTTGACAGTTTTTCACGAACCGATTGACGGTATAGGGGACGGCAAGACGGAAATCTCGCTTTTGAAGTGAAGACAGTGAAGAGCAGTTGCTCTTCACTGTCTTCACTGCTCTTAACTTTTTCCACGAGAACAAAACTTGCAATTTGTGTTTCCCGAATAAACCTAAAGGCTTGCTGCACAAACTAGTTTCGGTGGACAGCAATCTGCTGACCACTTTGGTTGTCAGTTAGCAACTTTAAATAATTATAAACAGGGTAAAAAGTAATAAATTACGTTGCAGTCAACGTTTCCTTTTTGAATGAAAAGTTCGAGCTTCCTGGGTGACGACCGCGTGCCCTTCGCTTTTCGATGTGTGCCTAAAACGACGGGCATTTTTCATTCTTTCTTCATACTCAAACCTTTAATTTCGCTTTTGCGTGTCATTTCTTCGTGTTCGCTGTAGTATTTGACTCGTTTTCCAGGTGTGTCGTATGGTCGAACTCTAAAAGAGAATACCTGGTGAAGGTTACATGAGAGCAAATGTACCGCGGCTACCGCATCTGTTCGGATCACTTCACAGAAAACGCTTGCGCCGGCCCGACCAAGACAGGACTGTTGTGGCACCGACCGACCGTTGAAATGGGAGAGTGGTTCCTGATCGATGAATATAAGAGAAATAAGTTAGTACTTGTATTTTGGACAATCTGCGCCGCCATAGTTCACGCGTAATTCACGTGCGATATTACTCATTCATATTATTACGGCATAATGTGCTGGGGTAACAACTATAGCACTCATTTGGCATCCCTTCACGTTCTACAGAACCAGTCCATCAGAATCTTTACAAACAGTTCCCGCTTTACTAAAGGTAAATGCATACTACATGAAAACAACATCCTAACTATTTTAGAACTCCTCAAATATAACTTAGGAATCATGTTCTATAAATGCATAACCAAGGCACTACCTCCAATCTGCTTCTCATCTTCTCATCTGATTGCTCATAGTAATACTAGATTCGCCCATAACAACAACGTTCTTTTGCCCAAAGTGCGGACTAATTATGATAAAATGACTGCTGAAGTTTCATCTATATCACCATGGAATTCATTACCAGCTTCTATAAAAAATTCAAGACACTTACACCAGTTTAAGTCAGAACTAAAATCACACATTATACATACTTACTAATATTGTTCTTTTCTATAGCTCCTTTCGTTTCAATTTGCATATTGTGTGTATAATAGTTTCATTTTCTATTTTTTATTCAGTTCTACTGCAAACGTACTTACAACTATTCATAGCTTCATTTTGTTTCATTGTGGATATTTTGTTTGCATTCTGTATATTCCTTTACTGTTCTATTGCATTAGTGTCTAATCTACTTCACACTTGCGAACAGTGCCACTGTTGCTACAAACATTGTGTATAACCATAATCTGCCTTTAACAGGAGGTCCCGATACAGCCTTTGACTATGGGACCTCCTTATATATTGTCACGTGGTCGTGACGTCAACGAACCTAGCAGTCGGCGTTTGTAGGATGAAACTGTTTATTTGGCCGAACTTGTGGCCGGAAAATGAGAACTAGAACTACAGCAATCCACGCTGTACAATGATAGCGGCGAACAGGGCGTCGTCCGTCGATCAACTGACAAGCGATCAAGCGCGTCGGCTTTTATACAGGCGCTATCGAACTTTCCAGCAATATCGCTGGTGGCGGCGTTATCTCTAGACAAAACTGGAACATTTGCGTGCGGGGCGCAATCTTAACAAACCGATCTACTACAATCGCGACGCTTCTAGAACACTACTTCGCGGACAGCGTCGAGCGTTGATAACCGTCCCTGCCGGTCAAACCCGAATACATCAAAACAAGACAAGAAGTGGGCGTGGCATTGCCCCCCTCTGAAAAAGCATCGTCCCGATGCTTATGAAAGAACATAGAAGAGAAAAAAACAAAACAAGTGCATACACAAATAAATTACAACAACGAAGGAAAAAACAGAGTCCCCAGGCTCGCTAACGCGCAAAAAACGGCTTAAGGCGCACGACATGGACGACTTCAGGTCGCGCACGGCGCCGCTGAGAGTTCGTAATGCCGTCAGGGGCAACCTCATAGTCGAGTGCGCCGAGGCGTCGAAGTACCCTGTACGGTCCGAAGTATCGTCGAAGAAGCTTCTCACTAAGTCCTCGTCGGCGTATTGGCGTCCATACCCATACACGGTCACCGGGTTGGTATTCCATGTGGCGTCGTCGAAGGTTGTAGCGGCGGCTGTCAGTCGTCTGCTGGTTCTTTATCCGTAGGCGGGCGAGCTGTCGTGCTTCTTCGGCGCGCTGTAGGTAGGTGGTCACGTCGATGTTTTCCTCGTCGGTCACGTTTGGTAGCATGGCGTCGAGCGTCGTTGCCGGGCTCCGTCCGTAGACCAACTTGTATGGCGTCATCTGCGTCGTTTCCTGTACGGCCGTGTTGTACGCGAAGGTCACGTACGGAAGGATGGCGTCCCACGTCTTGTGTTCGACGTCGGCGTACATGGCCAGCATGTCGGCGATGGTCTTATTTAGGCGCTCGGTGAGGCCGTTGGTCTGTGGGTGATACGCGGTGGTGCGGCGATGGCTTGTGTGGCTGTATTCCAAGATCGCCTGAGTTAGGTCAGCCGTGAACGCCGTACCTCTGTCGGTGATGAGAACCTCTGGGGCGCCGTGTCGAAGGACGATGCTCTCAACGAAGAACTTGGCTACCTCAGCGGCACTGCCTTTGGGCAGGGCTTTTGTTTCGGCGTAGCGGGTGAGGTAGTCGGTAGCCACGACGATCCATTTATTTCCGCAAGTCGACGTTGGGAACGGCCCCAGGAGGTCCATCCCGATCTGCTGGAATGGTCGCCGAGGAGGCTCGATCGGCTGAAGGAAGCCTGCTGGTCTTGTGGGCGGTGTCTTCCGTCGCTGACAGTCTCGGCACGTCCTTACGTAGCGAGTGACGTCGGCGGCAAGGCGCGGCCAGTAGTACTTTTCGTGTACTCGTGCGAGCGTTCGGGAAAGTCCGAGGTGTCCAGCCGTCGGGTCGTCGTGCAGGGCATGCAAAATTTCTGGTCGCAGTCCCGAAGGTACAACTATAAGGTAGCTGGCTCGGGCCGGAGAGAAGTTCTTCTTTACGAGGACGTTGTTTTTCAAAGAAAATGATGCCAATCCTCGCCTGAATACTTTTGGGACAACGATGGTCCTGCCCTCCAGGTATTCCACTAGACCCTTCAGTTCAGGGTCGGCTCGCTGTCGTTCGGCGAAGTCTTCGGTACTTATGGCTCCCAAGAAGCTGTCATCATCCTGGTCGTCGGGCGTTGGTGGGTCGACGGGGGCACGAGACAAGCAGTCGGCGTCGGAGTGTTTCCTTCCGGACTTGTACACGACAGTAATGCCAAATTCTTGAAGTCTCAGGCTCCACCGTGCGAGGCGACCTGAAGGGTCCTTCAAGTTAGCTAGCCAACACAAGGCGTGATGGTCACTCACAACTTTGAAGGGCCTGCCGTAGAGTTAGGGGCGAAACTTTCACGTAGCCCAGATGATGGCGAGGCACTCCTTTTCTGTTGTGGAATAGTTGACCTCTGCTTTAGACAGCGACCGGCTAGCATAACTGATAACCCTTTGCAGTCCGCCCGCCCGCTGCACAAGGACGGCACCGAGTCCTATGCTGCTTGCATCGGTGTGAATCTCCGTATCAGCGTATTCGTCGAAATGCGCAAGTATCGGAGGTGTCTGCAGGCGTCGTTTCAGTTCATGAAATGCTTCAACTTGCGCTGTTTGCCACCTGAATTCGACGTCGGTCTTCGTGAGCTGCGTTAGTGGCTCGGCGATCCGTGAAAAGTCTTTGACAAAGCGTCTGTAATAGGCGCACAAGCCTAGAAATCTGCGCACGGCCTTCTTGTCGGTGGGTGGCGGGAAAGCGGCGATGGCAGCTGTTTTCTGCGGGTCTGGGAGCACTCCAGTCTTGCTGATCACGTGACCCAGAAACAAGAGCTCCTCGTACGCGAAGCGGCACTTTTCTGGCTTCAGGGTGAGCCCGGAGTTCTTGATTGCTTGAAGTACGGATTGAAGTCGCTGGAGGTGTTCGTCGAAGTTCGAGGAATACACAACGACGTCGTCCAAGTAAACAAGGCAAGTCTGCCACTTCAAGCCAGCTAATACAGTATCCATGACTCGTTGGAAAGTCGCAGGTGCCGAGCAAAGACCGAAGGGCATGACTTTGAACTCGAACAGGCCGTCCGGCGTTATAAAGGCGGTCTTTTCTCGGTCTCTCTCGTCGACTTCAATTTGCCAGTAGCCGGTCTTGAGGTCCATCGACGAAAAGTAATTCGCGTTGTGGAGTCGATCCAGGGTGTCGTCTATCCGTGGGAGAGGGTATACGTCCTTCTTTGTGATTTTGTTCAGGCGACGATAATCGACGCAGAAACGTAGGGTCCCATCCTTCTTCTTCACTAACACCACGGGAGACGCCCACGGGCTGTTGGACGGCTGGATGATGTCGTCGCGTAGCATTTCATCGACTTGTTTCTTAACGGCCTCCCGTTCCCGCGTCGAAACCCGGTAGGGACTCTGACGAAGTGGTCGAGCATTTTCTTCTGTTATGATGCGGTACTTAGCAAGGGGCGTTTGTCGGACCCGCGACGACGACGAGAAACAGTCCCTGTATTCCTGCAGAAGGCGTCGAAGCTGTTGCTGTTGGCGAGCGGGAAGTCTTGGGTTTACGTCGAAGGGTGGCTCAGGGATCGTCGTCGTAGCTTCGTCAGAATCTGAAAAGGCAAACGCATCGCTGACGGCCAAGATTTCTTCGATGTATGCAATCGTCGTGCCCCTGCTCAGGTGTCTGTATTCCTGGCTGAAATTCGTTAGCATCACGCTTCCTTTCCCTTCATACAGCCGAGCAATGCCTCTTGCGACGCAAATGTCACGGTCTAGCAGCAAACCCTGATCGCTCTCGATGACACCTTCGATGCATTCAGCCGTTTCGGTGCCGACGGGAATTATGATGCTGGATCTAGGAGGAATGGTGACTTGATCCTCGAGCACGTTGAGGGCATGTTGACATGGGTTCGTATCCGGTGGTGTCGCTTTCTCCGACGATAGGGTTATCGACTTGGTTCTTAAGTCGATGACGGCGCCGTGGTCACTTAGGAAGTCCATTCCAAGTATCACATCCCTGGAGCAGTTTTGTAGGATTACAAAGCTCGCAGGATAAGTCCGGTTGTTGATAGTGACTCTCGCCGTGCAGACACCAATCGGCGTTATTAGATGGCCTCCAGCAGTACGGATCTCGGGGCCTTCCCAAGCAGTCCTAACTTTCTTCAACTTTGCTGCGAACGGCCCACTGATGACGGAATAGTCGGCTCCAGTATCGACGAGAGCGGTGACGTTGTGGCCGTCGATCAGAACGTCGAGGTCGCTAGTCCGCCGTCTTGCGTTGCGGTTACGTCGTGGCGTCGGGTCACGGCTACGTCGGTTTGCACCGCTGCTTCCGCGTTGCGTCGTCAGGTCTGCTTCCGGTCGCAAAGTTTCGTCTTTGGGACGTCGACGTCGTTCGGCGTGCGGCGGGGGCTCGGAACTTCGTCGCGGTGTCATCGTCGACGGCGGAGGCTCTTCAGCATTTCGTCGTTCAGCAACCGCACCTCCATCGGTTGCTGCCCTTAGTTTTCCGGATACGGGCTAGGCGACCGGCCCCGGTTTGGGCCAGTGTACTGCCGGCGGTGCGGTGACATGTAGCGGCCGGGCGACGGTGAGCGGGAAGGTCGTCGTTCTTGCCACTGTGTGCCTGTGAGGTAGTCGTCGATGTCGCGAGGCCGTTCGCCTGGCTGCGGGCGCGGCGCGTTGACGGGGAATCCGCGTAGCCCCATCTGACGGTACTGGCAGCGGCGGTACGTGTGGCCGGCCTCCCCGCAGTGGTAGCAGAGCGGGCGGTTGTCGGGGGCACGCCAGACATCGGTCTTCCTCGGGGTGTAGCGCTGGCCGACAGGTGGGCGGTAGGGCGTCGGTGGCGGCGGCGGTGTCTGGCCGACAGGTGGACGGTAGGGCGTCGCTGGCGGCGTCTGGCGACGGTACTGCGGCGGTGTGTCGTCTTGGCGTGGGCGTGGAGGAGGAGCATGACGGCGGGCTGCAGCAGCATAGCTCATAGCTTGCGGCTGCGGCTCTGCTAGCTGAGGCGCACCGAGTGAATGCTGGATCTCCTGGCGCACGACGTCGGCGATGGAATCCACTTGAGGTTGCGACGAAGGTAGAATTTTTCGCAGCTCCTCTTGCACGATTGCTCGAATCGTCTCACGCAGGTCGGCGGATCCTAGTGCTTGAACGTCGGCGTAGCTTGTGGTCGAGAAGCTGCGGTTGTATTGCCGTGTTCGCATCTCAAGCGTTTTCTCGATTGTTGTTGCTTCGGACACAAATTCTTCGAATAACAGAGAGCTGAGCTAGTTGGTACGTATTCATTCTAAAAAGAGACAGGGCGTGCAAACACGGACACAAGGAAGAGATCAGGACACCACAAACGCCGACTAACAACTGAAGAGACGCACAACGGCTGAAAAGAAAGAAGGCACGAAAACTTATCTGCGCATGCCCATGCAACCGTCGAACCTATCAATCCGGCACGCGTGGCGGTCTACGTAGAAGATAACTGTTAAGGCATTTGATTTCATCTTTATGCAAGTTAATCGACGGTTGGCTCACGCATGCGCTACCACTACTCTCGATATGCCATGCTTCAATCATCAGGCGCGTTTCTTCATTTCTATGCCGGTACAACACTGCGCATTCATCGAATTTTGGCGTGCACTTACAATCTCGACAATGTAAAGATAGATTATAAGGTGAGCCTCCTGTTAGCGATCTCTTATGTTCCAACAATCTCTAGTTAATGCATCTGCCCGTCTGTCCTACGTAGAAGCGGCCGCAGCTGAAAGGGACCTTATACACCACACTCGTACGGCAATCAGTGAATTTGTTGGTGTGTTTTACGAAACATTTATCGGTCCGCTTCTTGTCTTTTACTCGCTCATTCTTCCTCTGCACAGCGGCACAAATCTTACCTAGCTTATTGGCAGCCGTGAAAACAACATTAACGCCGTATCTACTTCCTACTTTCTTTAGCCTGTGAGATATGCAATGAATGTACGGAATACCTACGACACGTTTCTTCCTATCGCTTTCTGCAACCATGCTCGGACTTAACACAATAGACTTCTTTAAACGCTCAGCGACCGTGGCCACTGCATCACGAGGATATCCTACATCTAAAAGACGCGTAACCTGTGCGCTAAAGCTATCACTCATTTTGTGCTCACATGACTTGGTGAGGGCTGACTTAAGGCAAGACATGGCGATGCCGTTTTTTACAACCTTCGAGTGCTTCGACGAAAAATTTAACAGCGGTTTGGAAGATCTAGGAGAATACTGCCAGCACACGTGGTTCTTCTGGAACGTTAAGGAAATGTCTAGAAATTGTATTCCATTATTCTGAGGCACCTCTTTAGTAAAGCTCAGCCCTCCTCCATTTAATTCAAATTTTTCGCTCACGGAAGTTACCACATTTTCAAAGTCCTCATCACTACAAAAAATCAAGTAGTCGTCCACATAACGAAAAACCTTAATAACCGAATCAGCACACGTGGTTCCAGAAGAACCACGTGTGCTGGCAGTATTCTCCTAGATCTTCCAAACCGCTGTTAAATTTTTCGTCCAAGCACTCGAAGGTTGTAAAAAACGGCATCGCCATGTCTTGCCTTAAGTCAGCCCTCACCAAGTCATGTGAGCACAAAATGAGTGATAGCTTTAGCGCACAGGTTACGCGTCTTTTAGATGTAGGATATCCTCGTGATGCAGTGGCCACGGTCGCTGAGCGTTTAAAGAAGTCTATTGTGTTAAGTCCGAGCATGGTTGCAGAAAGCGATAGGAAGAAACGTGTCGTAGGTATTCCGTACATTCATTGCATATCTCACAGGCTAAAGAAAGTAGGAAGTAGATACGGCGTTAATGTTGTTTTCATGGCTGCCAATAAGCTAGGTAAGATTTGTGCCGCTGTGCAGAGGAAGAATGAGCGAGTAAAAGACAAGAAGCGGACCGATAAATGTTTCGTAAAACACACCAACAAATTCACTGATTGCCGTACGAGTGTGGTGTATAAGGTCCCTTTCAGCTGCGGCCGCTTCTACGTAGGACAGACGGGCAGATGCATTAACCAGAGATTGTTGGAACATAAGAGATCGCTAACAGGAGGCTCACCTTCTAATCTATCTTTACATTGTCGAGATTGTAAGTGCACGCCAAAATTCGATGAATGCGCAGTGTTGTACCGGCATAGAAATGAAGAAACGCGCCTGATGATTGAAGCATGGCATATCGAGAATAGTGGTAGCGCATGCGTGAGCCAACCGTCGATTAACTTGCATAAAGATGAAATCAAATGCCTTAACAGTTATCTTCTACGTAGACCGCCACGCGTGCCGGATTGATAGGTTCGACGGTTGCATGGGCATGCGCAGATAAGTTTTCGTGCCTTCTTTCTTTTCAGCCGTTGTGCGTCTCTTCAGTTGTTAGTCGGCGTTTGTGGTGTCCTGATCTCTTTCTTGTGTCCGTGTTTGCACGCCCTGTCTCTTTTTAGAATAAATTCTTCGACGGTATTTGGCGGATTCCTCATAAGTCCAGCGAAGAGCTGTTCCTTTACTCCTCGCATGAGGAAGCGGACTTTCTTGTCCTCGGGCATGGCAGGGTCAGCGTGGCGAAATAGCCGGGTCATTTCCTCTGCAAAGATGGCCACGCTTTCATTTGGAAGTTGGACCCGTGTCTCCAGCAAGGCTGCGGCCCTTTCCTTTCGGACGACGCTTGTGAACGTCTCCAGGAAAGCGCTGCGAAAGGCGTCCCAGGTTCGAAGAGTGGACTCCCGATTCTCGAACCAGGTCCTTGCTGCATCTTCCAGGTAAAAGTAGACGTGGCGCAGCTTGTCCTCGGAGTCCCAGTTGCTGAACGATGAGACCCTTTCGAAGGTCTCGAGCCAGGTTTCCGGGTCTTCGAATGACGACCCGCGGAAAGTTGGCGGCTCCTTGGGCTGCCGGAGAAGTATCGGCGCAGGCTGCACGGGGTCGGTCATCGTCGCTGCGGTCGGTGTTGGGACCTGGGGCTGCCTGGTGTTTTCGGGAAGGAGCCCGTACTCTGGCTGCAGTCCCTTCTGCCTGCGGCTTGTTCGACGATCCGGGTTTCCTTTGCCGTCGTCCTCCTCGCGGTTTGGGCTTGGGTCAGCGCTTCGCGGTGGCGTCCGGATCATGAAGCAGCACCTCCACCAGATGTCACGTGGTCGTGACGTCAACGAACCCAGCAGTCGGCGTTTGTAGGATGAAACTGTTTATTTGGCCGAACTTGTGGCCGGAAAATGAGAACTAGAACTACAGCAATGCACGCTGTACAATGATAGCGGCGAACAGGGCGTCGTCCGTCGATCAACTGACAAGCGATCAAGCGCGTCGGCTTTTAAACAGGCGCTATCGAACTTTCCAGCAATATCGCTGGTGGCGGCGTTATCTCTAGACAAAACTGGAACATTTGCGTGCGGGGCGCAATCTTAACAAACCGATCTACTACAATCGCGACGCTTCTAGAACACTACTTCGCGGACAGCGTCGAGCGTTGATAACCGTCCCTGCCGGTCAAACCCGAATACATCAAAACAAGACAAGAAGTGGGCGTGGCAATATACTAAACACATCTAATATTCCTGTATTTGTATTAATAAAATTCTGATCCTGAAACCTGAATTCAACGGATGTCATTGGCGTTAGATATTCGGCCACCGTCTTAACATGCAAATGCTTACCTTTGCTGCGTTCGTAAACATGATTTAAATCGTCCCCATTTCAATTATGCTCCCGGGCGAAAGCCACTGCTCCTGCAGCTGACGACTACCCCGGCCAAAAGGCCGTTTATTTGTCCGATGCTTCAAACAGAACTCACGAAGCCGAGGACAGTAAATAGAAAATGCATAACACACGGCCATCATATGAGTTTAAAAAAATGCTCCAAAGAGCGTTTTTTGCTGCCGTGTTGCACCGAATGCAGTCGATATGAGTTTATTTTAAAAATACGAGGGCAGTTCAAAACGTAAGAACCGTTTGATAATATTTAAATATTTACACATTGGAATGACGATTTAATTGTGCAGCGCTATCTGTTAATTCTTCGCGGAGGTACTGAAGTTACTGTTCTGACTCAGTAGTCGTCTGCTTGTCGGGCAATGCAAACGACAATGTCTGCGAAAATAGTTGCTCGCGGCTGCTGTGTGTAGTTCAATTTTTGCTTGTATAAGGATCATCAGCTTCTCATATTTATGCGGAATTGTGCCTAGTTTATGGACATGAAGTGATCAGTCAAGGAAAGGTAATAAAATTGTGCCGAGACTTCACAAATGGCCGCACAAATGTGCAGGGCTAAGAGCGGAGTGGAAGGGCCACAATCCAGACCAATGAAACTGTTCAACAAGTGGACCGGGCATTGCGATTAGATCGACGAACATAGGTCGGCAAAAAAATTGGAGCTCACTCAGACTCACTCAAGAAATGTTTTGCTCTGAGGGCTCACTCGGACTCAGACTCGCTAAACATTTTCTCGACCGGATTCACTCGGACTCACCAAGACTCAGGCTCACGGCTTGACCTGAGTCTGAGTGAGCCTCAGTTAGTCGATTCATGAGTCCGTTAGGGTAAAATTTGCTGTTTCGATCGCGGTGTCAATGCTCTTTAACGCAAATATCTCACACAATCGGTGCTCTCGATACGCCATTTGATCTTGTACCGTCTTATACGAGTTATAGCTTATCAGTGATTTCAATCCAGTAAGGACATTTATGAAATACGTGACTCAACGAGATATATATATATATATATATATATATATATATATATATATATATATATATATATATATATATATATATATATATATATATATATATATATCATGAACTTCCCGTAGAAGAGTTTGCGGGAGAAGTCATGGCATCCCCCCCCCCCACACACACAGACCCCCAACCCACGCCTCTGATCAATATATATTGAGACCGCGCATGAACACTAGTGCGTTGAGGTATATGTGAATAGATTTGAGTATAAACTTCAGCCTATATAGGGCCGGTAGTAATGCTGAACATGAGTAAATAGGATCATAGGTCGGCAATAACGGGTGGAGCTCACTCAGATTCCCTCAAGAAATATATTTTGCTCTTAGGGCTCACTCGGACTCATACTCACCAATGTTTTCGTCAACCGGACTCACTCAGACTCACTAAAATTTTCCTCAGCCGGACTTACTCGGGCTCAAACCCAGCAAAATATTACTCATCCGGACACACTCAAACACAGACTCACAGCCCGATGTGAGTCTGAGTGAGTCGACTCATGAGTGAGTTTGCCGCCTTATGTCGACGACTGAGAGTAAGTCGTCTGTCGGATGAATTTCCGCTTGTCAGCGGCACTACAATTTGCACAATTGTAAGTGAAAAGCCCAGATATCACAGCGTGTGCAAGGTGGGCACCAAAAATGCTTACCGACCAACTCAAACAGCAAAGAATTCCCAGGCGGCGAACTACTATGCAGAGGGACTAAAGAAACTGGTGCAACGGTGCGAAAAGTGCTTAGAATTTATTACGGTGATTATTTAGAAAAGTGCAGTAGTCTTGTGCTAAACCAGCCAATAAAAACTTTTACAAACGAATACTTAGTTTTTGGTGACCAAACGACCCTTGCTTTTTGAATAACCCTCGTACTTCTCCATGTCTGGAAACGACACGCTCCTAATAGCTCAGTGCATCACTCACTCCTAGGCCAACCTCAGATGACGATCAATCATTAATTGACAGTTCCTTTTCCAACATTTAATGCTTCTGAAAAAAATAATAGCAACCTATGGTGTGCTAATTGTTTGGTGCATTAGAAATGTGTCGTTAGTGCCTAGACGATGACAGAACAGAATATCTACATGAAAAAAAAACAAAAACACCTCTAATATGCTCCGGCGGCATTTCTTAATGACACCCTGTTAGCAATTTTATAGTCCTGAGTGAAGCTTTACTGGCGTTGCATGTTATCCGAAAGAAAAGCAAGCATGCAGAAGTTAATTCTAATCTAACGTCCTAGATAGGTACCGGCACACTAGAATAGGTGAGCTGTGCAGAAAATTCCCTAGCCATAGTATGCTGTTTCGATTATCAAGCTTACAAATTGCGCGGAATAAAAGAACAGTTATCCTTGTGCGAAATATGTTGATCTGGTGCTCTTGACAATGTTTTTATTATTCACAAAATACGCGTTATAAAAAGAAATTGCTTCTGTCGATTTGTATTGCACACAGCCGATGCACATAGGTTCTGTACCGAATGCATAGCTTGCCCCTGACAACACATACACAAAAGAAGACCAGGACGACGACACAATTCGGAGATTAGATTTTTTGACCGTAGGTTGCCCTGGTAGCTACGCTTGTGGTCTTAGGCGCATGCGTTGTGTCCTGACACATATGAATTTCGTTGGAAGTGCCGCCCGTGTCATCGTCCTAGTATTCTTTTGTGTGCTAGTTTTCAGGGGCAGACTGTGCATTCAGTATCTCACCAACTAGGCCAGGAACAAGTTCTCTTCTGTACCGATGTTCTGTATATGTAAGAAACTCTAGAAAGCTGTATTATGTTTGTGCAGCCGCAATACAGAATGCGTCAATTTGTACTCAATGCACGAGATAATCAGCGTTACGTTATTGCTATCGTGTAATAAATGCTGCCTTTGCGATGCCTTCCAATGAAAGCAGCAAATAAACCACATTTTTTTGGTGACCCATGTTTCTGCAGAAACAAAATTGCCCACCTCATGAAGGCACATCATGTGTATTGAACACGCAAACTGTTTCCAAACAATTTTTTCTGCATCTGTTGTACGCACTAGAGAATTACCAGTCGGAAGCTGATGAGACCAACGTGCGCAAGAGCAATACAATCTAAAAAAAAAGCATGCAACCAGTGTTGCCTTCCGCCTGCTCAGACATTCGTGCGATTGTAGAGCGTATATAGCAGCCGACAAGCGGGACGGCATTTCCCCCCTCACACATCCACAAAAGCGTTTCGATGGCAGCATCACCGTTTTGTTTTTTTTTTTGGCGTCTAAGTTCGGCCTACCAAGCGCTAGGGGAAAAGTTGGCGCTAGTGACGCGATTACCGCATAACTGTAGCCAAAAATTTTTTTCGGGGGGCGCGGAGGGGGGCACCTTCTTGATCTGAAGTGAGGGTCGGGCAGGCAAATGTGATCGAGTGTCATGTTGAGCTCTGTACGCCATGGCAAGAAAAAAGCATTTCGGGGGTAGGGAGGGGGTGTACGCCCTGGCTATGCCACTGACTGGAGGGCATACCAGCTGACATAGCCTTCGTCAAACGTTAGCCTGGTCACGTGGTACCTCAGCGGCGCGGCTCCGAGAAAGCGAAGATGTGATGCCTCTCCGCAGCTGATCACGTGGTGTGACATCACGCCTGCTACCATTGCGCTCCGGGAGCTCATGGTCATTGCGATGAGATATATGTCCTTGGTAAACATGATGTAATGGAGCTCTCGCTCTAAACTTCGGAGCCTTTCCAATTAGTGAAAGGGTGTGGCCAGTGGAGCTGGCGGGATGCGTAAGTGTAGAGCGTCGTTGTAGCTTGCGGCCTTGCCATTGGCGTCTTCGTATAAAGCACCGCCGTCTGCTTTATAAGGTTCATCAGCGTATTGAGCAGCCCCTTAAAAGGCGAATAGCCAAACGCATTTTTGGTATGGAATTTTTGCACATACAATTTTCCTGATGTGTACAATTCTTGATGTCGTATTTATATTTGTCCTGCAGAGGGCTTTCATTCCGCCCCCACGAAAGTCAACCAAGCTTCTATCGGAAGAGTTCACTCTTCTTGTACAGCGCATTCATATCGTTGAAATATATTCACTTTCGGCAGGCATGGGTGTGTAGCGTACTGGTTAAGACGCTCGCAAATCCAGCCTCCCCAAGAAAACTTATATCAACAGCTTCAGGACAACAGCTTCAGGACAAGTGCACTCTTAAAAAAAAGGGTGTCTGTACTGACTACCTTTGGGTGGTAATCGCCTCGCTACACATATGATGACCTTTTGGGGTGTCAAACGACTCCCTTCGTTCTTCAGACCAACGACTCCCTTCTTCACAATTTGGGGTGTCAAACGACTCCCTTCGTTCTTCAGACCAACGACTCCCTTCTTCACAAGCAGAGAGTCTACGTTACTCCCAACGCAGGAGTCTACATGACTACCTTCTATTTCCCGCTAGTACCTCTAAGTAGTCAGGGTGACCCCTTTGCCATGGTAACGCTGACCCCCACTGGAGCGTTCCTTTGACTCCGTTGTCCTTAAGGACAGTGGTGTACATGACTCCCCTGGCAAGAGTCGGTGTGACCACTTCGTGGTACTCAATGAGACACTCTGCAACAAATAATGCGTTTATTTTTCTTCTTGGTCGATATTGATGAAACTTGCTGAGTTTAGGTTTACTTATGTGGCGATTTCAAATATGCAATTATCTGGAAGAAAACGCAGATTTACACATAAAAATTTCATGTGTCTTGATGAGCAAGCCTTTCCAAACTTGGAGTTACAAAGTAAATCGACATATCGCTATAGTTAGGGGATAAAAACTGTATGCAATAGTTTTAAAGGAGTTTACTGCGCTGTTCTGGCAAAGGAGTTCACTGCGCTGTTCTGGCATAATGTTCATGAACCCACTAGCCCACATACGAACTCGCGTTTTAAACCCATTTGAGTTAAAAGTTACGTAATATTGAACTCTCGTGAGCGAATCACCAGCTAGACATACACTTACTGGTCAATGTTCAGCATACTATGACTATTGTTAAGTGGGTTTAGGACATGCATTCTGGTTATGTTGCATACAGTTCCCATTTCATATTATTGTGATATGCTTACTTTGTAACTCGTGCAGGCCTAACATGGCACATGAAATGTTTGATATACTTAACACGACATATAATAGTAGAAAAATATTTGCATTTTCAAAATCAGCGTACAAATACACATAAACTAAACAAGTTTTATAGAGATTGATCAAGAATTTCAAAAGAACTTCAAATCAGAGCGAACACCATTAGGGTTTTTATCTGACAATCGACGAAAGTTGGTGCCGCTACCTCTTGTTACTCAACAAGGCACTTCCACCGGGTTTACTCAAACAGGAACACTGTGGTGGATGCATGACAGCCGCAACAAGTTTTTGTAGCAACTTTACAGTGCTGCATTCGATTCCTCTGGGGGAAATAAAATACTACTCGAAGTTTATATAGATGAGTCTCAGAACAATTTCCGCTCGCGTAAAACAACAAAAAATGTTGATTCTAGAAGAAAGTAAGCCATGCAACACGGAAACAGAAGAGATGCGGACAGCTCAAACGCTAGCGTTTGGTTTGTCTGTGTCTTCTCTTTCACATCTGCATGCCTTCATCCTATAAACAAACTGAAATTTCTGCGATTCGTAAAATTATTCTTTGAATCGGTTTTAAACACTTCATGCCATTTCATACATGTTCACATTGTAATGACAACCTACTGTTTTATCAGTAAGCACCTAAACTATAGGCACAACATCCTGCGAATAATGCGTAGTCCTTAGCCACGTCACCACAATTGTTAAGCATTTTATATATATATATATATATATATATATATATATATATATATATATATATATATATATAAATATATATATATATATACATATATATCTGTGTGTGTGTGTGTGTTTGACATCTTTGAGCGCGCAAAAGAACAGGGACGAAAAACGACGCGGACACAGCGCTGACTTCCAACATATGCTTTATTTTCTACAGTGGTACATATATATATATATAGACAACAAAAAGCAACGCACGCAGGTGCATTGTACAGGAACGCTTCATGTAAAACCACAAATAAGTATGCATGATAAGCAATCAAACAACCTGATACCGGATTTTTTTCTTCTTTAAGAGATCAAGCGGTCATTCCTGACTACCACTATCGTCTAGTCACCCTGTGGGCCTTGCTTAGAAAGTCTAGTTCTTTTTGGATAGGTCAATTGAAGGTGCACTAATGCACATGTCTCCCAAACTTGCAATCTTCGCCGCTTCAATTATCTCACGTGTTGTTTGTGCCTGGCTCCTTCCTGTCGCAGTGCACTGCGAATACATGTGATCGCACCCACACTTCCTGCAGTGGAAAGCCACATGTCCCACACCTCCAGTTCGCACGTTATTTGCGTGCTCACGCAGCCTGTCATTGGCACACCGTTCCGTCTGCCTTATGTATTTCTTGCCACAGGACAGCAGTAACTCATAAACGATGTTGTTCTCACATTTAACAAAGCTTTCTTTGTGCTTTTTTTGGCACCTAGGTTTTTCAAAACCACTGCAGGAGGCCTTGCACAGATTATAAAGCTTGTTTGGTGCTGAAAGGACGACTCTTACGTTGGCGTTGTTTCCTATCTTTTTCAGCCTATGTGAGACATCGTGAAGGTACGGTATGACGGCGCATTTCTGCTTGACAGGCTCCGTTTCTGGTGAAGCCTGCTCCTCACCCTCGCGAGCATGTTTGACAGTCTTGAGAAGACCCTCCGCCACAGATGTGACGACATACTGAGGAAACCCCGCCTTTTTCAGGCAGTCAGCTTGCGCCTGGAAACTACACGAACACTTGTGAGGACATCAGCGGCGAAGCGCATTCATTAGGGTTAATTTTGCAATACCCCTTTTAACTAGCTTGGAGTGGCCCGAAGAAAACGGCAGAAGCGGCTTATTGGCCCTAGGCTCGTACGACCAGCAGACCTGGTCTCGCTCGAAGAACATTCGTAAGTCAAGAAAACGCAAGGCGTTGTTTTGCGGCATTTCATGCGTGACTGCGAGCGGTTGCAGGAAACGCGTGAACAGATCAAGTACGTTTGAAGAATCATTGCCAAATTCGCCTGGACTTGATTCTGGAAAGACAACGTAGTCGTCTACATATCTAAACACCTTCTTTACGTTTGTGCCTATTAGCTCTGTTTCTAGTTTCTAGTAACAGGCACAAATGTAAAGAAGGTGTTTAGATATGTAGACGACTACGTTGTCTTTCTAGAATCAAGCCCAGGCGTATTTGGCGATGATTCTTCAAACGTACTTGATCTGTTCACGTGTTTCCTGCAACCGCTCGCAGTTACGCATGAAATGCCTTGCGTTTTCTTGACATACGAATGTTCTTCGAGCGAGAACAGGTCTGCTGGTCGTACGAGCCTAGGGCCAATAAGCCGCCGCTTCTGCCGTTTTCTTCGGGCCACTCCAAGCTAGTTAAAAGGGGTATTGCAAAATTAACCCTAATGAATGCACTTCGCCGCTCATGTCCTCACAAGTGTTCGTGTAGTTTCCAGGCGCAAGGTGACCGCCTGAAAAAGGCGGGGTTTCCTCAGTATGTCGTCACATCTGTGGCGGAGGGTCTTCTCAAGATTGTCAAACATGCTCGCGAGGGTGAGGAGCAGGCTTCACCAGAAACGGAGCCTGTCAAGCAGAAATGCGCCGTCATACCGTACCTTCACGATGTCTCACATAGGCTGAAAAAGATAGGAAACAACGCCAACGTAAGAGTCGTCCTTTCAGCACCAAACAAGCTTTATAATCTGTGCAAGGCCTCCTACAGTGATTCTGAAAAACCCAGGTGCCAAAAAAAGCACAAAGAAAGCTTTGTTAAATGTGAGAACAACATCGTTTATGAGTTACTGCTGTCCTGTGGCAAGAAATACATAGGGCAGACGGGACGGTGTGCCAATGACAGGCTGCGTGAGCACGCAAATAACGTGCGAACTGGAGGTGTGGGACATTTGGCTTTCCACTGCAGGAAGTGTGGGTGCGATCCCATGTATTCGCAGTGCACTGCGACAGGAAGGAGCCAGGCACAAACAACACGTGAGATAATTGAAGCGGCGAAGATTGCAAGTTTGGGAGACATGTGCATTAGTGCACCTTCAATTGACCTATCCAAAAAGAACTAGACTTTCTAAGCAAGGCCCACGGGGTGACTAGACAATAGTGGTAGTCAGGAATGACCGCTTGATCTCTTAAAGAAAAAAAAAATCCGGTATCAGGTTGTTTGATTGCTTATCATGCATACTTATTTGTGGTTTTACATGAAGCCTTCCTGTACAATGCGCCTGCGTGCGTTGCTTTTTGTTGTCTATATATATATGTACCACTGTAGAAAATAAAGCATATGTTGGAAGTCAGCGCTGTGTCTGCGTCGTTTTTCGTCCCTGTTCTTTTGCGCGCTCAAAAAGTCAAACATGAATTACCAACTTGCCGATGCCTACGCTCTCTCAATATATATATATATATGTGTGTGTGTGTGTGTGTGTCATTCCATGCCAAGTGTCCCAGACGTGGCGCTCGCACATCACAGATTTTGCTGATAAAATTTGTGCCTTTTTCCTGTGCCACATGGAGTATTGTGGCAAAACACTTTTGGTCGAAAAAAATTTTGACAATCATGGCACCCCCTCGAAATTCGCTTCTATTTATTAAACTGTACCTAATAGAAAAATGTGTATAAAATCTATTTTTGTGTGTTGAGCTACGAAACCGCGCTTGCGCTATCACAGAGGTTCTGTTTAGTTGTCCCATTCATTATTTCCGATTTTTTTTGTGTTTCACTACCAGCTACGTAGCTTCAAAAACTACAAAAATCTTCAATGTTCGTGAATTTTTCTTGAGCTATTTGCAACTCACCCTAACCAATATTAATCATAGCCTGATTTCCAGGAAAGTGTATTTTAGTACAGAAATGTTTAGGGGTACAATAGACTTCAAATCTTTCCGAAAAAATTGTGATATTTGAGAAAATGTACGATTTGTCACATGTTTGACCGTATTTTTCATACTGATGCGGTCAAAGTAAAAATCCTCGTCATGTGGCGTTTGATAGAAGACTTCATCGTTAAGTAACGAAGAAAGTCTAATCAAATCATTTTTTTTGTTTTAAGGCAGAAAATAATTTTTGAATTTGGCCCTCCGATCGCGCAGTGCATTTCATTTTGCTGCCACTTCGCCGCAAAGCACGTGGTCGCCCTTACAGCTGACACTCGTCACAGGCAGCGGCCAGATGCGAGATGTATGTCAGCGGCTCGTGAGTGGTCGAAAGTCTTGTCGCGCTGTCAGGGCGACGAGTAATGAATTTGCGTTACAATGAGCATTTGCTAGGCGGGCCCAATGGGAAATATGGACGCCCGAGAGCAGCATGTGGAGTCGTTGGCACAATGTCCTAGAGGGACGTCTGCACAACTAGCATACACATACTGAAAGAAATAATGCACACTGTACACACTTCTTTCTCAGGGTATACGTGTTGTACAGACGGCCTCTAGCACATTGTGCCAACGACGCCATAGGCTGCTCTCGGGCGTCCATACTTCCCATTGGGCCCGCCAAGCAAGCTCACATTGTAACGCGAATTCATTACTCGTCGCCCTGACATCAACGTGACAAGACTTTCGACCACTCACGAGCCACTGACATACATCTCGCATCTGGCCGTTGCCTGTGACGAGTGTCAGCTGCAAGGGCTGCCACGTGCTTTGCGGCGAAGTGGCAACAAAATGAAATGCACTGCGCGTTCGGAGGGCCAAATTCAAAAATTATTTTCTTCCTTAAAGAAAAAATGATTTGATAAGACTTTTTCATTACTTAAGGATGAAGTCTTTTATCAAACGCCGCATGACGAGGATTTTTACTTTGACCGCATCAGTATGAAAAATATGGTCAAACATGCAACAAATCGTACATTTTCTCTAATTTCACAATTTTTTTTCGGAAAGATCTGAAGTCTATTTTACCCCTAAACATTTCTGTACTAAAATACACTTTCCTGGAAATCAGGCTATTATTAATATTGGTTAGGGTGAGTTCCGGATAGCTCAAGAAAAATTCACGAACTTTGAAGATTTTTGTAGTTTTCGAAGCTACGTAGCTGGTAGTGAAACACAAAAATTCGGAAATAATGAATGGGACAACTAAACAGAACCTCTGCGATAGCGCAAGCGCAGTTTAGAAGCTCAACGTGCATGCGTGCATGAGCTTGCGTGCAACACAGCTTGCGTGCATGAGCTTGGCAGTGTCAACAGACAAAAGTAGATTTTATACACATTTTTCTATTAGGTACAGTTTAATAAATAGAAGCGAAATTTGAGGGGGTGCCAGGACCGTCAAAAATTTTTTCGAGCAAGAATGTTTTGCCACAATACTCCATGTGGCACAGGACAAAGGCACAAATTTTATCAGCAAAAGCTGCGATGTGCGAGTGCCACGTCTGGGACACTTGGCATGGAATGACCCTTAAATATAAGAGCTACAGAAAGATCACGAAGGTCCTGATACTGTAGGAAGGCATTTGACACACGACGTACGTTTTAGCACTATGCTAATGCTAAAACGTACGTCGTGTGTCAAGTACCTTACATATATAAGGTATGATATATATAAATATATATATTTAGCGGTGGTATGGAGAGTTCTGTACAGAACTGAAATACAGAAACACCGTCCAGAAATACAGCGAGACACATTACTGTCAGAATGAGTGAGATATGAAAAGCAATAGTTTCGCTAACATCGTTCATTACTGTCAAATGCGGCAATATAGTAGACCTGGCATAAACATTAGCATAGCCAGCAGTCAGTTTTTATGAATAGGAATCAATGGCCAGCCATCAAGCACTTCTTTGCGACATCCATTACATATTTTATGTGGCATACAGCGCAAAACATGCAACATGTGTAGTTCTCATGTAGTACAGGATTCTCATGTAGTCATCTGAGATACAGGACCTCAATAGGTGACACAGCTTGCGTGCATGAGCTTGGCAGTGTCGTGTTCCCAGACCATGTCAGGGTCAGGTGGCATTCTGGCGAAAAGGACAGCAGCTTGCACTGATTCGAGACCACTCACGGCCAGACCTTAAGCGTGGCTATTCCGAATTCTTGGACACGTCTTGACTACCTCGAGACACGAAGTTTCCAAGGAGGCTTCCTGGTCAAATGCAGCTGTAGAGCTTCAATGTGCAGTCTTGAAGCAACCTGAAATAGTCAAGTGCACAAAAATAAACACATGATGACAGACAGATCGATCACCTTTTAATCTGACAAGGGCAGCGCTCACACACCAGATTCCATGAAGTGTCATGGCAATGAACAAAACCAGGGATACTCATTAACTTTGCTGTACTTTGAGGGTCTGTTACTCCCTTAGCCAGCTGCAACTGTTTCCGCTGCATGACCTCCGTACAATTAGAAGGATGTTTTTTTAGAGAACGCATATTTCTTATCAAAATTGTATAATAGTCATGCTCAAGATGTTTTCGCGCACACACTCTATGTCAAGAAGGAAATAGTTTGCTGCAACTAAAATGGCAATGAAGAGATTAATTAACAAAAACTCATTAATTAACTTTTAATTCCTGACCTGGAGGTAGTTGTTTATATTAGAAAGTTGTATCGCGTGCCAATTTATGGCATACACATTTTTTTAATCGCGAAAGTTACACGTAATTCGTGATATTCATCCTTGAATTTCAAGGACGAAATCGAAACTGATAGCGCCTGACGTGCAGGAAACGTCGCTTCTCTGTTACGTAAGCTCAGAGCTACACGTGAAAAGAAGGTGATGATAGTTTAATGAAGGTGGGCCGAAGAAGAATGTGATCAGGAAAATCTGCAAGCATTCAGAAATACACAAGTAAACAGCTTATTATTTGGGTGCGATGTGTGGTACTTATCTGTAAACATAGAAAGAAAAGGTTGATATTACTGCCGTTTCGGATGCGCGCATCTCGAAAGAAACAAATGAGCACCAAACGCCACATGCAAAGGTAAGGCGATCCGCTGACACAAGTTAGATGACTTGCCAGTTTTCACGAAAAGGTACGACCACGGCGCGCCTTCATTCAAATTTCGTCACTCCCTTGTCGCGGGCAGCTCCGGTCTGACGTAACAGAAAAACCGCGTTTTCTGTGTGCCGGACACGATCAGTTTTGATTTAGCCCTTAAAATTTCACAATAAATATCTCGAGTTACGTAAAACTTTCATGATTTCTGAAAAATGGGTATACCATAAAGCGGCACGCACTACAAATTTCTAATATAAACAACTGCCCTCAAGTCAATAAATAAAAATTAGTTAACGGGTTTTTGTTAATTAGTCCCGTCAACGCATTTTTTGTTGCGGCAGAATATTTCCGCCTCGAACTAGAGTACTACTGGAGCGTGACTGTCATAGAGTTTTTTTATAAAAGATATGTACTGTCTGAAAAAAAATCACCCTGTATAGCATGGCATCAGTATTTTAATAATAATAATAATTGTTGGGGTTTGACGTCCCAAAACCACGATAAGATTATGAGAGACGCCGTAGTGGAGGGCTTCGGAAGTTTCGACCACCTGGAGTTCTTTAACGTGCACCTAAATCTAAGCACACGGGTCTAAACCATTTTCGCCTCCATCGAAAATGCGGCCGCGGCGGCCAGGATTCGATCCCGCAACCTGCGGGTCAGCAGTAGAGCACCATAACCACTAGACTAGCAGTATTTTAACGAAGACCTGTAGGTCGCGGGATCGAGTCCCGGCCTCGGCGGCTGCATTTTCGTTGGAGGCGAAAATGTTTGAGGCCCGTGTACTTAGATTTAGCTGCACGTTAAAGAACCCCAGGTAGTCGAAATTTCCAGAGCCCTCTACTACGGCGTCTCTCAATCATATCGTGGTTTTGGGATGTTAAATGCCAAATGTTATTATTAGTTTAACGAAGAAAACGGCAAAATGTGTATACAGCTACACGAAATATGGCGAATGTACGACAAGACTAGGCTTGCCTTCACTGCCTTCTTTCTGTCGCATCATTGTGAGCGTGCCCTTCTAGTGCCTGGCTTCAGAACAGCTGCACGAAGGTGCAGCTATTCTAAAGGCCTAATGTGCCATTTTTTCTTCAGATCTATATCAACAGGCAAAGGTCTCGTTTTTCCGTTTGTCTGGAAGGACAACCCACCAGCCAGCGTTGACCAGTATAGAGGGTTGGGAGCAAACTCGGGCAAACTGTGCAGCACAAACATCACCTCAAACCTCAAACAATCGAGGTGATGAGAAGCGGTCAAACAAAAAGGAACAGTGCTGAAGTGACTTATATACATATTAAAAACAACAGCTGATTATGGCACGAAATTGGGACAATTAAGGTGCATTGTAAAAGAATGTCAAATGAGGTACCCTGCTGTAAAAAGTGCTAAATATTCATTGCAGTCTACGGCGAATAGAATTCAAATAGGATACAGCGAGTGTTTCGAGGTATAATGACGAAGCAATAATTGCTAGAGATTTATGAGCGAAAAGCACAATGCGATTAAGCGGTGCTACATAGTGGGAGATCACGGATTAATTTCAACTACCTGGAGTTCTTTAACGTGCACAAATCAGAGGGCATGGGAGTTTCTGTATCTCGCCCCCTTCTAAATGCAGCTGCCGGGGTCAGGAATAGAACCCGCGTCCTTGGGCTTCGCAGCGTAACGCTTCCAAGTCCATTTTAAGGGATTTTTGTCCACTGCCCACAACATCACTGTAGACTGTATCTTTGTGTTGAAAATAATAACGAACTGAACCACGGCTGGTATAACAAAGGCATCCAATATCCACGAAACACAGCGTTTGAGCAGTATGTTTACTGCCATTATTACTAGCCGGTGTTGTGTTTACTATTAGGTACTAGCACCACACCACATTAGACAAAGCAAGTATCACAGGAGGATGAGGTTATGCTCGTATGCAGTTTGTGGAAAAAAAAAAAAACTACAACTTTGAAGTGAACTCACATTTACCTTTGTTGCATGATATTTTTTAGCATCATAAGATCAAGTCACCACTGTTTCAATTAAATGAAACCGTGCTACAAAAGCTATTGCATCAAAGTTTTATAGCAGTTACGCACGCACGCACGCACGCACGGACGCGCGCGCACGCACGCGCACACACACACACACACACACACACACACACACACACACACACACACACACACACACACAAACAAACAAACAAGCAAACACGGCGAGAAGTTCGAATATGCAGCGAATAAATACGTATTAAACGTGTTTCAACGTCTGGGTAGCAAAGGAAAGAAACACTAAATTCTAGAGTTTCACCAGCCAAAATCATGATCTGGATATCAGGCATGTTCGGGCCGGGTGCATTAGATTGATTTTGATCAGCTGATCTTACTTACCCTTCAAATATATATCGGTGCAACGTTGCTCTACGTGTCACCACACTCGACTTGCAACCGAGATTTCAACTCGCAATTTCATGTTTTTCTGGCATGTATGGAATAAGGAAACACGATATTGGCGCGCACCACTCCGTTTTACCCGCTACTGGATAGTCCAGTGCGGTTTTCGTCGTTGCCAAGCCATTGAAACACGATAGCAAAATCCGTGCAACTGGAACATCAGAAAGACAAGTGGCAAAGCTACGTGTGAAGCGAATAAAAGAGTTGTAGGCAGAAGCCGGCAGAACTCACCTGAAATCTATAACGACCGTAGGAGCGTCGTCCACAGGCTTCGTCTGTCGGTGCCACTGGGATCCGTCATGCGCTGCCATCTTGCTCAGGCAAGTTCACGACGAAACGAAGCTTACTGCAGGGACTTCTCCGTCCGGAGGCTGCTTTTCCCAAACACTGAGTGACACTGCTTCAGCCAGTCACGGCAAGCGTGAGCCGACGACACGATACTACGCCACGAATGCATAGCACGGAAGGAAAGTCACGCAAAACGATCAGCCAGACACGGCAAGAGCGAGCCGACGATACGATACTACGCCACGAATGCATAGCACGAAGAAAGTCACGCAAAACAATCACTTGCAATCACGCCTGACGACACAGATTATTCTGGCGGACTAAAGAACGACCACAACGAGACGGATCACGAACAATGCCGTCTCACGACGCCAGGCCAAAATGGCTGTCTCGTATTGATGGCTTCGGCTTTGGATTAAAGTAGCCTCCACGAACGCCTAAATGGTTTCGGTTTTGTTTTGGTGCTATAGAACACACATCCATGCATAGTTAAAGCTCTATTGAATAATATCAGGGTGGAGGAGGCGAAGCGTGCCCTGTGTGTGTCTGTAAGGGCTGTACGGTGGGAGGGGGCGCAGGTGAACGTGCATCCCCTGCTCTAGGGGCTAGGGAGAGTGCGGTGAGGCCGTGTGTGCGTGCCTAGCTGTGCTCAACGTTTGCTGAGCGATTTGGTGGCCCGCGCGGATTATCGTCAAGATATAGTTTAGCTGTGGCGGGCAGAAATGATGACCACGCGAGCTATAATTCTGGTAGTATTGTCGCTCTTTAGGAGACGCGGTAAAGCGTCGCCTTGATAACCGGTCTGCGCGGTTATCATGCCAGCTTTGCGGCACATGTTTTTACGGCCGTCGAGTTAGATGTGTTCCCGATCGCCAGTGCGTTCAACACCATGCACGTCCATTTCACTAATAAATGTATGTTTTCTGCCATACATGCTGTCGTAGGAATCTACAAACCTCGCTTGCAAACGTGCGAAGATTCGCAAATTTGTCAGCGCTGCCATTGTTAAACGTTGTCATAACTCTGAATGTTTCGCTTGGGGGCAAGATTTTTTAAGAACCCTGTTTACTTGTAGACGTTTTCGAAGCGCCGTTTCAGCAATATCGTAACTGAAGCCATAGCACAATACGTGCGTAATTCCACATTTTACGAATCCATGTTATATATTCTCAACCAAAATTTTTCGGTATACCACAAGCCAAAGCAGCGAACTGTATCTTGGTCGCAGCCAGTGAAGCTTTCTTTTTAAAAAAACACCCACCCTGTATATGCAGAACCATCACTGACTCCCTTGGAGCAAGGGAGTCATCTATTTCATTCAGGAGCGTCGACCAGAGCATTGTGACTCCCCTTAGAAAAAAAGGTGGTCATCGGCTGCCACAAAGAGAGTCAAGCAGACGTGACTCCCTTTTGACTCTCTTTTTTTTAAGAGTGGGGCTGCCCCACTAAACTGATGAGCGGACGTAACTGTATCTGCGCATGTCATAAATGTCTATATATTGCTACGGCTTTCAGTGAATAAAATGAGTTGAAAGTTTACCGCCCGTGTCGTCGTATCTCCCTCTGTCCTCGTCTTTTTTGTGCGGTCAAAATGTCTAACATTATATCAACAGCGACGCTGATTTAGCCATCCGTAAAATATTTGGTGTGCACAAAAACCTATCATCCTCATGAACGGGTGTGTGTCACAGAAATAGGACAAATCACACTACTCAACGCTGGTCCACTAAAAATGAAGAAGGCAAGACACGGCATTCAAGAAGGCAACAAATACCAATTCAGATTTCTGGACAGAAGTAAGCAGTAATTGAAAAAACCTTGAAGGGTTCGCGCCGTCTTTATGTCAGGAAAATTATGCTCACCGGTTCTCCCTAAAATAAACGTTTAATAACCCTAACTCAGAACACAGTAGACAAAAGCTGCACCATACGATCCTCGGGGGCACAAAGATTGGTCCCTAACCTTCACCATGCGGGGCACACCCCTCCCGCGCGCACAGGGGTCCGTCGCCGATTGTCCGGGCCGCGCCTAGTATAAAGAACCAGTTTAGAGAAAGGTAACTAGCTCTGAGAACGGTACGAAAATTAAGCAGCGGTAGAGCATGGAACTGCCAAGGGCACCCGAGAGATGGCGCTGCGCAACAGAAATCAGAAGCAAAAGCTGATTTGCATTGCTTTCTTTTTTATTCTGTATAAAAATGGCCGTCTTTGCATTTCTTAACGTATTCTACGCACATGAGCCGACGCTGCGAAAGAGGACGGGGCTGACGTAGGGGAACGTGTGCCTGGTACTCTTTCGCCCGCTTGTTTTAAGCGCGATTACACGCCCAGTAGCATGGCTCGGCGCCCTTCGGAATACTGTACTGGCACCAGTACGAACAATTCACGGGAGAGTACAGGGAACAGTATTCTTTATTGACAGGAAACCAGCAATATTATTTCAATGCAAGAAATAAATTTGTCACTCTGAACCATTATCGAGAGCTCGTCATCGGCTCACCTTCGTCTTCAGAGACAAAAAGAACAGGAATGCATGTCTCGCCTGTTTGCACCGTCAGTTAGCGTTCACAATAACCAACTTACTGAAATCACATGTATAAAAAACGCATGTATAAAAAGCAGTTGTGAAACTTTTACAAACGTCATGAACGTGCGTTTTCTCTGCTTTTTATACATGTGATTTCTTTTGAGCAGCTGCTGCGAATTCAAACTCGAAAGGTGCGTACGCTGTCGCATGCAATGGTTCGTTGTCGAAGTAAGTATACGACGACGAACGCCATGGGGCGCGCGCGATAACGTAGCCACGAGCGAAGCGTGGCGAAAACGGGATGCCAAGTGAGTGCATTCGACTCGCCGGTCAGGCACACTGGAAACAGAAATTTACTGGTGAAACCGACGCGCGCTCCATCTATCGTTAACTGCAGCAAGCATATTATTTTCAACGCTTGGCGGTGCAGACCTCAGTCCAAGCGAGCCGAAGCCACACGTCTGAGCGTTCGAGTTAATAATATATGTCACTTATGTAAGCAAGAGCAGTTTGTTGCGAAAATAATTGTTTTCTTTTCTTTAAATAGGTGGATGCTATGAGCGTCCCCATTAATTAAGCTAACATAAAAAATGTTTTTTTTTTTATCTTGGCCTAATGCCTGTACTTCCATCAAATCTATCCTACTACAGAAAAAAAGACACGTAAATTCACAGCCCAGTTGTATGCCCTTTACGGCAGAATGTCTTTATTTTTCCCACTACTTATTTTTGTCTTTTCTCTCTAACTTTGTACCACCAATACTCTAACCGTCTCTTACGTATTTCTGTCGCGGGCGTATTCAGCTTTCCATTGTTGTCCCTAAAACCCGAGGATTCATGTAGGCTCGTGCCCAAACGTACACCTGGGTGGATATCTCCACATTCAATCAGAACATGCTCCGCCGTTTCCTTATTTTTCCCACAGCATGTGCACTGTTCTTCTTCTTTCCTGAATCTCGCTTTATAACTACGCGCTCTAAGGCAACCCGATCTCGCTTCAAACAGTAAAGCGCTTCCCCTTGAATTATCGTAAAATGCCTCCCTCCTTATTTCATTTTTGCCCTCTCCGTAGTTACTCGGAGCCTCTTTTTTCTCCCTAGCTACCGTCCACTAAATCCTCTCCGCCTCTCTGACTTTTCGCTTTACGATCTTTGTCGACATATTGCCTCCACTACCAGCCGTATATTTACTAGTGAGCATCCTAGTTCTTTTTCTCCACTGTGTGTCCACGCTCTTCCTATACAAATAACGGAACACCTCTGCCCATCTACTCTCCTTCCTATTCCTTAGCCTTTCTTCGAACCTTATTTTGCTCCGAGCTTCCCTCGCCTCAAAACCTGCCCATCCCATATCGCCCTTTAAGCCTCATTTGTCGTATTCCCGTGAGCACCCAACGTGAGGCTTCCCACAGTCCTTTGATTTATATCCATTCCCGATTGCACCTCTGCCCTCATGTACACCACTGAGTTCCCAAAAGTAAGCCCCGGAACCATTACACCTTTCCACAGACCTCGAAGCACCTCGTACCTATTGTATCCCCACGACGTTCTGTGCTTCATTATTGCAGTATTCCTGTTTCCGTTTGCCGCCGAGGGTTTTTCCTGTACCTCCATGTATCTATCACTCTCATGACACCGCCTGATCGCAGGTATCATTGAATACCACCAATCCACACTTCGTTACACTAAATCCTAGTCCAGTAGCTTCACCTTCCCTTCCCCATATATCCGCCAGCCTAGAGTTCCTGTCTATGCCACCTTTAGGTAGCAGAATTGCGCCAAGGTACGCCCTCTTGGGCTCCGAAGTTTTGCGGGAAAGCCACTCACCACCCGCGTAGGAGCCACGCTCGCGCGACAGAGTAACAGTGTTTGTTTATTTTTTTCATTCTTTCTATATTTTTATTATGCTGAGAGCAAAGCTCTATTAACAAACTCAACGCTTAAAAGCCATTATTTTACGCTTACGTTCCTAGCATGTGATCATGAAATAAAATTCATCTTGTGACGAACACATACACCGGCGATATGGAATAGCAGAAGTGTGGTTCGTTGAGCTATTGGGTCACACATTTGCCTCGTCTCCTTTTGCGCTGTTTTTCCAATTTACAGATATGAAATTATTTTTGCACTTTCGATCGCGATCGAGCCAGTGAGGGACGGAATTTCTCTGTCGCGTTTGGCTCCCTCACGTTAACTGTGGAAGGAAGCCAGCTGTAATTTAGTTTTCAACTGAATAGGGCTCGATAGCGGTCGAAAGTGGCCGTGCGACACCCGTATTATGCGCGCATGCTTACAATCACAGCCCGCGGAAGCGACAGGGCAGTTAAACAGCCCTGTCGCTCCGAGACAAACCTTGAGCGAAAGGAATGTTGCACGCGACAGGGCTGATTAACTGCCCTGTCGCGTGCAACATTCCTTTCGCTCAAGGTTTGAAAGTTGCATAAAATTCACGTAAATATAACACCCCGTCATAGCGAAAGAGCTGTCGATGCGTCTATCACATGGCCTGTTCATACAATCCACCAAAGAATGCACTTACTATCACACGTCTCTCGAGCAGCGGCACCTAAGAAGCGCGCCGAGAATAACAAACAGCGCCGATGTCAACCGCGCTTGAGCGGCCGGAATCTACGGAGTGTCGGCGTCGCCTGCGAAGTGTTTGCTTCTCCGCAGCGCAAAGGAGACACCTATGACCACGTGACGGTGCTCGGCGAATAGCGTCGCTGGAATCACCGAAGGCAGAGCGAGCGGCGTCCGGAAAGCAGTGGCGCAACTCTGCTACCTTAAGGTAGCATGTACAGTAACTCTATGCCAGCCCATATTACGGCGCCTCTAGCGGGAAAGTATACCTTCATGAGGGCAGGATTTTGAGGGAAAGCAGTATCTCTTTTTCTTAGTGGCGACGTGGTCGATTTTTTCGCCCCCTTCCGCGATGGCAGGAACTTGAGACTTCCCGGGGCCTGGCCGCACCACGGCTGCCGCTCCTGAAGCCCGCGAGTGGGCCACGCGCATCGCCACTGCGCAGCACGTGGCGCTATGATAGAGGCCTGGCCATAGAGTAACAGAAAATGACAAGAGTGGACACACGAGCCTATAAGCGGCGGAGCTACGCAGCTTCCCGCCAGCCGTTAGACGACAGCACGTCACTCCCTGTTTCCAAGAGAACGCGCGTACTAGTTATCTACTGCAGTACCTTTTCTGGCTCACGATACATCTACTTCTCTTTGTCAGACTATGTGGCTGCGGCAGTGGCTTCCGCTCACTCGCAGTGCGGCTCTAAATCCGTCTTTATCGTCTGCGATTGGACAGTTTGAAATAATCGATTGGTAGCTGTCATGACCATATAAGGTCAGGTTTGCCGGCAAGACCATGGCAAGACGACACGGCGACGCATATAAAATTGGCTCTACCTGCTCCGTGGAATTCGCTGGGATCGTCTGCCGGGAAGTCACTCTGCTTGGTGGCTGCTTCGTAAGAATGCCTTCATTAGTTTTTTCCCCCTTCATTACTTTGCAATGTATTTGTCTCTGCAGCTTTAAGTTGACATTTGACGCACTTTGTGTTTTAGCGCCGAAAGCTTCTTTGTGCTTCACGCTTCGCGTATGATGCTCGTGAATTGCTTTGCATTAAGGAATAGCAACTTGAAATGCTGCGCAGCACGTTAGCGAAAAAATCGTTTCTTCGCGCCAAAACTGAGTCTCCGCTTGCGTCGTAAGGTTTTCTTTGTGCATACAATGCCGTTACACGCAGTTCCAATTCACTGCATGGGTGTGCAAATGTGTGAAAGAGTGCAGTTATGCTTAGAATCGTTATTTGTGGTATTCGCAGTTTGCTTGACGCCTATGTTAAAAGCCGAATTAGAGAGAACTTGAGAAATGAGAACAGTGTTCGTTGGCCGTGGCTACGACGTAATATTCTCGTTAAATACTGACTCAGTAGTTCGTGCACCGAAGGTTGCTTTGTTTTCACTGCGGCAACTGCTTGGGACTGTTTTTCGCGAAAGGGCACTGAGAAGTGCGTCGGAGACAATTTGTGCGAAGGCCAGAGAAAATGCGATCAACTTTTTTCTCTTTTTCCAGGTCATGCTGTCCGGAGTCAAGTACTACGGCAGCTAGTGCTGCGCTGCGTGGTGCAACAACAACGGCAGGACAGGGAGAGAGCGGGTACTAAGTGGTTCAGGATTCCGCGAGACGACAGGTAGCCCTTTGCACCTTTCCACAAGATGTACTTACTGAGGATGTGACTTGAAATAAAATGTTTCGTCTCTCCCAACGATTGTCATGTCTGCATAAACAATGGCATTGTGTGCTCGCCGCTCTGGCGGTGTGGCTTACACGAAGCTACTTATGCATGCAAGTAACGCGTTACAGAAAAATGTATATATATATATATATATATATATATATATATATATATATATATATATATATATATATATATATATATATATATGACCTCCGAGACAATCACACGAACAGAAGTGGTCTCGGGGGCCGTGTACTTTTACCTATAGCTAAATAATGGCCTCTGAGATCGGCATTCTTAATTTCTTTTTTTGCGATTTCTGATTTCTGAGGCGGCTGTTAGGATTCCCCACTTCCGTTTGGTGCGCTGCGAACCCAAATCAGCCGCAGGGGCCTACGCAGTGTCCTCTCTTAACCTTTTTTATATTACTCTATGGCCTGGCGATGGCCGTGCCGAAAACATGAAACGCAGGAATAAGCGTGTGCGGTATTGTGGACAAACGGAGATGGCTATCAAGAATGTCCCTGTCCGAGCATTTGCGCCATCAATTCAACTTCAGCCATGTACCAACTAGCCCGACAGCTAACGCTACTAAAACTAACGTTGCCTTTCCCGTTCCCTCTCGTTGTACTACGAACCACTGAAGCACTCCGTACAGATGCTTCAGCGAGGCTGAAACGTGCGGCCACGGTGCTTCATCACTGGGTTAAACCCAACGGTTGAGTAATGCTTGTGGGAGATTTGATTCTTTATTATTCTTGGAATAGGTAGAGAGGCAAAGGAGGGAAAATGGGAGAAGAGTGCTTGATAACTGTCTCTGTGTAGGACACCTCAACCAAAACACTCGTGGGGGGGGGGGGGGGGGGGAATGATGAAGGCGGTAGAAAGAGAGAAGAGGATGAGGTAGTGATTGGAACGGAGGCGGGAGAGAAGCGCCCGGTCTAACGTGTCTTAGAACGGCAAACGAGACGCCTCCCTCCCGCCTCCGCAACACGATCAAACTGCAACACACGACCCTGTACGAGCGGCTTAGAAAAGCCGCTCGTACAGGGTCGTGTGTTGCAGTTTGATCGTGTTGCGGAGGCGGGAGGGAGGCGTCTCGTTTGCCGTTCTAAGACACGTTAGACCGGGCGCTTCTCTCCCGCCTCCGTTCCAATCACTACCTCATCCTCTTCTCTCTTTCTACCGCCTTCATCATTCCCCCCCCCCCCCCCCCCACGAGTGTTTTGGTTGAGGTGTCCTACACAGAGACAGTTATCAAGCACTCTTCTCCCATTTTCCCTCCTTTGCCTCTCTACCTATTCCAAGAATAATAAAGAATCAAATCTCCCACAAGCATTACTCAACCGTTGGGTTTAACCCAGTGATGAAGCACCGTGGCCGCACGTTTCAGCCTCGCTGAAGCATCTGTACGGAGTGCTTCAGTGGTTCGTAGTACAACGAGAGGGAACGGGAAAGGCAACGTTAGTTTTAGTAGCGTTAGCTGTCGGGCTAGTTGGTACATGGCTGAAGTTGAATTGATGGCGCAAATGCTCGGACAGGGACATTCTTGATAGCCATCTCCGTTTGTCCACAATACCGCACACGCTTATTCCTGCGTTTCATGTTTTCGGGTTTCACCCGCAAACACTGTTACTACCGCTTGCGCACGCCGCGCGCATCAATGTCTAGAAACTTCGCGATTGTTTCAGTCTGTTCTGCTAAGAATCCGCGCAGGACACGAGTAATCGAGTTTCTTCTAGAGCTGGCAGGCGCAACCAGACACCTACAAAAGCCAACGCAATTTACGGACGGGGAAATTATCGACGGCGGACGACTGGGATCGTCGCTATCAGTGTACAGACAGTAGTATTGCTAGTGCTTTCATTTCCTGGGCACAATTTTGCCGCCATATAAAAAGTTTCGTCCATAAAGGCCAACTCCGTCGATTTTTTGAGGCCCACGGCTCTCAATGAAATTAGCTGGGGGCGTTCCTTTGCACGTTTCCGTCATTTATCCCAAATTACAGGCTTGAGAGATGCGCAGATTCTTTACAAATGAATTTTATAGGTTGTCTCCAAACGTCCACCTGTCTTCCCACAGTAAAGTGGAGAGATGGGCGAGTTGGAACTGATGCATTCTTGAAAACTTTTCAGCGCGAACTGGACGGAGCACAAAGAAGAGGACACAAGACGAGCTCTGTCTAACAACTGAAGTTTATTGAAAGAAAAATCAAACACCAGAAAACCAACAACGCACGCGCGGAAGTTACCTGTAGTCAAAGAACTCGTTAAGCTTACGTAGCTCACAATCTAAAAGGCAGACGGACGGCTCAGATATCCAATCATCTCCCGCATCTTTAATAAAGTACGCTTCCGCAAGTTCACGTGCCCTTTTATCTCTATGCTTGTGCAAGATGACAGTGTTGTCGAAGTACGGTCAATGTTCTCTTTTCATCAAACCTAAAAGTTGGTAAAGCTTGTGCCGCGATTGAAAACAAGGCTAGAGGAAATTCGGGTGTGGGTTGCACGGTGAAGCATCGCAAGCCCCCAATGTCATGCGCTGTTGGTGTAGTCTATAGGATTCTCCTATCCTGCGGCAAGTTGTACATAGGCCAGTCGGGTAAATGCATAAATGAGACTCCGCCAGCACAATAGCACCTTAAAGGGAACGCTGACGTCACACCTTTCGACACATTGTAGGGCGTGTGGTTTTAAACCGTTCTTCGACAACACTGTCATCTTGCACATGCATAGAGATAAAAGGGCACGTGAACTTGCGGAAGCGTACTTCATTAAAGATGCGGGAGATGATTGCATATCTGATCCGTCCGTCTGCCTTTTAGATTGTGAGCTACGTAATCTTAACGAGTTTATTGACTACAGGTAACTTCCGCGCATGCGTTGTTGGTTTTCTGGTGCTTGATTTTTCTTTCAATAAAGTTCAGTTGTTAGACAGCGCTCGTCTTGTGTCCTCTTCTTTGTGCTCCGTCCAGTTGGCGCTGAAAAGTTTTCAAGAATGCACCAGTTCCAACTCGCCCACCTCTCTACTTTACTGCAGTTTGTTTCTTGTTTAAAGGGCTCTGTTTTTTGTCAACCACTAGACTTAACCAACCCCGCTGTGCTTTCGTCCGTCATCGCCATTGTGTGTGCCGCGCTCGTACCGCTTCGTGGTACGCAAAGGCGTCTTTGTGCCCCCCTGACCTTGTGTGGCTTCCTGAAACTTTCCCCAGGGCATTCGCGACGTTTTTGCCGTCTTCTTCGGTCGGAATGGTGGCGCCAGGCAAGGCACTACAACGACTGTCTGCGACTGCGGTGCTGGAACAGCGGTAGTGGGGGAAAACGCCCTAGCCTCTACGCTGAGTGGCAGATGACGACTGAACGTGTCACCGAGTACCTATGGAATTGTGTACGACCGACGTTACCGAAGAAGATGAAGCAACCCCCTCAAAGAGTGGAGGCGCAGATTCTAGGGGACGTTGAGGTGCCTGAAAAGCTACGTCGAGTGTTATACCCCTGTAACACGGGGCAACTTAAGTGCAATTTGAGGGAGTGCACTTCACCGCTAGTGTCATTTGCACGCTGTCACACGGGAACGCTTAGGGACACTCGCTGAGAAGTGCACTTGCCGGCGAGTGCGTTCGCAAAACTCACTTCGCTGCGACGGAGTGTCTAGCCTCAGTAGCAGTGTCTCGAGAATAAATAAGGTATTATCCGGAGCCGAGTTCAAAGCATTTTTTAAACTATCGTTTTCGCTATTAGGAATATTCTGATGCATTAAAACATATTATACCGCAAAAAACTACTATGGTATTCTCGCTCTCAGGAAGTTTACAGCCACGACCACCAGGGGCATGCCCAGCACACGCCGTGCGCAATGGCCGTAGCCGCCGCGTTTTAAGGGCTGCTTATAGATGTAACACATTATTGCTTAAGAAACATTTGCTTATGATAGCATTATGGTATTTCCTTCGTTTTCGTTACTGTATGGCTCCAAATAAAGAGTCAGCTTATCGCATATCGTCTGTCAACCCACCCCACCGCCTGTGATGTTAGGTCAAAATAATTTTCATTATTGAATGCAACAATACTCAAGCAATAAATTCTTTAAAACACCAGGTATTCGTGTGCCTCATGGGCGAAGTTATTAACAGCAGCTCCGGATGAGTTTCGAGAAAAGGACAGCGCAGCTGGCCTTTTAGAAGCAGCAGAGTAAATGCTGCAGCATTTTCACTTACAAGGCCGTGTGAACAGAACAAGGGGGCGCATAAATATAAGACAGCCTTGCACTGCGGGCCATATCACCCTTTCGTGATTGGTTATCGATAAAGTGCACACAACAGGCCCAAAAACAACCATGCTCCTGCTGGCGGTGGGCTGAGAGCTTTGATGTCACAGCACGGTTGCTGCTCTTGAACACGCTGTTCTCGAACATTGTAGTCTGTCTCAGAACAGACATTCGTGCGAAGGCAGAGTCGTCTTTCACCACTACAATACGATGCAATACCTGCGAAGGAAGGAAACGTATTGTGTCAGGAATCGAAACAGCTGCAGAGTGCATTCACCTGAAAATGCTCTCTGGGCCGCGCACTACCTTCGAATATCCCCATAAGTCGAGAAAGCAGAAATAAAATGCCCAAATAAAAAGCGCTCAACAAAGCACCTTCGCAAAGTACATTCCAGGCAAAGAAGGCAGGGATCACCGGGAAGCCGAGTTACCTTTAGTATTTACTGTTACCACGCCGGCGCACTCCTGCCGGCGCACTTCTATTATTCCTCTGAGGCTGACTTTGCCGCAGACTTTATTAAACGTGGCCGCGTTCCGGCGCGCAGCTTCTGGAGAAAGAATGGGGACCTGGAGACTCCCGAAATGTTCGCTGCCTCACTTCCGCTGCTTTCTTTGATCCGGGCATGTACTACGTGCTCCTCCGTGTCATTGACCTTCTGTATCTTTCTCTTTCAGCAACCGTGTCCTCTTGCTGGCGTTCCTTTCTCGGGCCTTCACTCCGTGGCATGTTTTGCGGCAACGTTATCACTTTTCTGAGCCTCTCATTTCTATAAAGTACGTTTCAACAGTATTCGTGAGATTACTTTGTTGCTTTTCTATGAAAATTTCCGCCGAAATACCTCCAAGAAGACGAATTGCGAAAGGATGCCTGCCTGGCAATCCATTCCGTTGGCATCTACATTTTGTTGACTACTCGCAGCGAGATGGTATCGCAATACTGGTGACCTACAAAGCAGGTGCCACGGTTGGTGGAATGTTTTCGTAAGCCACGAAGCGCAAAGAGAAAGCGGTCCGAATCTTCGTCACCTTTCTTTTCTCCAATCAGTGGCGGCACCCCGATACTCGTAGCGTTGCTTGGCTGAAAGTGCAACGAAAGGCGATTGCGTGATAGAGCTATTTAAGCGGCACCATTCGCACTGGTCCATGCGATTGCGTTAGCACAGTTCAAAATAGATGAATATGGCTTCAAATGGTAAACTCTTCAACCACAGAGAGCTTTAGGCACAGGAACTGAAGACAATGTGGTCCCGAGCCAACATGGGTTGACTGGTTTTGTGCTAGGAGGTGCTGCAGAGTTTTTAAATGCGAAGCATTTCTTAGCGAACCTCAGGCACTTTGGCCGTTTCTATTTACGTATCTATCTACCTATCTACCTATCTATCTATCTATCTAGCCGCCTACGTCTCGGCGCTCTCCTGGTCGTCTCCATAACTTGTAATATGCCAAGATTGACGTAGCAGGGGATCAGTGTATGACGAACACAATTCACTGGTCATGACAGCAATAACGCAAAATACCTGTCGCGTACGTCATGAAACCATTTCTCTCAGTCACGTGTGGCACATACCCGTACACCAGAGTTCATGTTATGCGGGTATGTGCCACAGGTGATACAAAGTTTCAACCAACACAGTAACCGCGAACAGACACAATGACACGCAAGGAAAGTGATAATATTAATAATTGTTGGGCTTTTATGTCCCAGAACTACGATATGATAATGAGAGACGCCATAGCGAAGGGCTCCGGAAATTTTAACCATTGGGTGTTCTTTAACATGTACCGAGATCGCACAGTACACGGTCATCTAGCATTTTGCCTCCATCGAAATGCGACCGCCGCGACCGGGATCGAACCTGCGACCTTCGTGTCAGCAGCCGAGCACCGTAACCGCTACACCACCGCGGCGGACGCAAGGAAAGTAAGGAAGCTGAAGACAGAACACCCGTGAAAGACGCTCAACTTCCATCCACTCGTCCAAGTGGTCCGCAACGTGGACCACGTGCATTACGCAAAAATCTGAGTCAATGCTTTCTACAATAAATCTGCTGCGAGAACTAGGCCTCTCATCATTACCGGTGACTTTAACATTGATTTATCAAGACCCAACAATGATTGGTGCTTATACTGTGTGAAAGACGGCCTGGATGTGGACAGGGCATCAAAAGACCTCGCTGCCACGTCCACGACAGAAGGCATCATAGATCATTTCATCGTAAGAGGCATCCAGGATTTCCACCAGCTTCCTAATATCTCGCACTTCACTACACTTAGATTCCTCATAGCCGCGATCACGAACGGATCCGATTAACAAGTCCGGTCCAGCTACTGGTGCTCACTGATCACTGTGATGGTGACCTTGTTCAAGGACTGTCAAGAACCCCTTTACATATACACACGGGTTCGTGAAACGTGCGTGCGTTCTCCGTCATAACGGAAAAGTATAAGCATAACAACTGTAACTGTGACTGTAACGTACGTGCAGTGCGCCTGCGCGTGGCACTCGGCTATGTATATATATCTAGGGAAACTATCCTGAATGAAGCTTAGTTTCGAGTAACGCATGTCCTGTGCATCTGCGTTCTTTCTTTGTCCTGTTCGGATTCGTGCTATCCAGTATTGAAGAATATAAGCTTACCGCGTCTGGTGTTGGTAACACCCATGTTGCTGTTGGCATCGTTACGCAACTGTAAACAACGGGTAATATAATACATATGCTACTCTTGAACATATGAGTGTGCGTATACCAATTCCACATTTCCCTAGCGTCATTCCGTAACATTTCGCTCAATGTGAAAAATTACGCCACAGTCACCATCCTGCGCATGCTTCGCATCATGCCGATTCCCACGGCAGGTGGGATCTGCCGAATTTTCTTTTTTAATCGGGTCGAATGCGACGCGTTGGGTTGAGAGCTCAGGATGCAGCCCAGAACAATATGAAAAGGTGCTTGAAAGAAAAAAAAAAAAGAGAGAGAAACATTTTTTTGTTACAGCTGGTCACAAAACAAACAAAATAATGTGTTTAAGAGATCCGCAAGCAAGGCGGTTCGGCCAGTATGGTCACTTTATTTTTCATTTATTTAGTTAATAAGGCCTTAGATGCCTCATCAAACGCGGAAATTGACTGGCGTCCCGCGTCGGCGCCAAAACGAGTGCTGCGAAAAATCATTACGTGATGACGTCGCCATACGACGTCATGATGACATCCAGGAATGCGGCAGTTTGGGCACGTTGGTATTCCATCTTGAAAAAACTAAGAGCACACGGAAAACACGGACGACAAAAAGTCACACATATGCACACACGTAGGCGCTAACTTCGAAAAAATTTATTCTTGTGGTCCACTGCTACTTATAGCACACAATCAGCCCATATCAATGCGCCAAACTCCCAACCCCCCCCCCCCCCCCCAGATGACACTTTTAATATGGCGCTGTCATACTCAGAGAGTCAAACTCCTTTTTTTGTTACTGCAATTGACGGCAAGCTTACACATTTTTCGCCCATCTTTTCAATCTCCTCTGCTTCGATTATCTCTCTTGTCAGCTGATTTCGATTTCTGTCAACAATCGTACGTGTGTCAAACAAAGGTACACAGCCACACTTCTTGCAATGTATCGCTAAAAAGCCACCAGCCACATTCTGGACATTGTACGAGTGCTCACGTAAGTGGTCGTAAGCGGTCGATGAGTGTGTTGCCGTATATACACACTCTCTCCCATTACTTGAAAGAAATCGCCCAGCGAGCCAACGTGCGGGTTTTCTTTTCAGCCCCGACAAAAGTGAAGAAACTCTGCAATATGACAGGTCCAGGAGCACAGCAAAAACGCGTCTGCGAAAAGAAACACAAGAACAAGTGTGTCGAATGTGCTGAAAGCGTTGTTTATTGCCTACCGTTGTCGGGGTGGCCGCAGCTATATTGGGCAAACCGGTTGTTGCGTTAAGGATCGCTTACGTGAGCACTCGTACAATGTCCAGGACGTGGGTAGTGGCTTTTTAGCGATACATTGCGAGAAGTGTGGCTGTGTATGTACCTTTGTTTGACACATGTAGGATTGTTGACAAAAATCGAAATCAGCTGACAAGAGAGATAATCGAGGCAGAGGAGATTGAAAAGATTGGCGAAAAATGCGTAAGCTGCCGTCAATTGCAGTAACAAAAAATCACAGCATATCCACGGAGTGAATGATGATGAGTGGGCGAAGCTACGGTGGTTCATCGGTAAACCGTGAATCTTCCGTGAATTCTGCCCAGTACATCATCACCGACGTGAGATCGGGCGCGTTTATACTAAAGGTTCGATAAGTTATGACGACTTGCAGCTCACTTTAATTTTACATGTACGCTGTGAATTTTCATTGTTTAGAAAACCATTGCTTTAGAAAACATCTGGCGTCTTTCGTTAAGCAGCTGGCGTCTTTTCGTTTTGCTTTAGAAACGTCTGGCGTTCTTTCGTTTTGCTTTTACAAAACATCTGGCGTCTTTCGTTGGTTTATTTCATCAATCAACGGCGTTTTGAACAAAATTTTTATTGTTTAATCACGCACAGGAGAAATCTCACCAGGCACTACCTTGGAGGTAAACAATGGCTGCTAATGGGAATGAGAGACAGAAGAAGTCGGCTTTTAGCTAACACTTACGCTTCTACTTCTACTAACGTTTCCTACTGGAACATGCCAATGGCTGCTAATGGGGAATAAGAGACAGAAGAATTCGGCTTTTAGTTAACGCGCACGCTGCGAATTTTTTATTGTTCAACAACGCACAGGAAAAATCTCCCACCGGCACCACCTTGGAGGTCAAAGCGTAAGACTGGTTGCGCACTACGACTACTACGACTACGACTACGAGGGACGAACGGGTGCCGCCTTAAGGAGCTTCGCCCCTAAAAGAGAGTTTGGCTATCTGAGTATGAGAACGCCATGTTAAAAGTGTCATCGGGGGGAGGGGGGGGGGGGAGGGGTTGGGAATTTGGCGTATCGATATGGGCTGATTGTGTGCTATAAGTAGCAGTGGATTGCAAGAATAAATTTTGTTGGTAGTAAGCGCCTACGTGTGTGCATATGTGTGACTTTTTGTCGTCCGCGTTTTCCGTGCCCTCTTAGTTTTTTCATGATGACGTCACGGATCACTAAAACTTTTGACGTCAATCGTGACGTCACTATCGCGTCACATCACTTGACGTCACATGACGTCCTTCCATGACAGTGTCGCAAAGGTGGGCCGATCACGGAGGAAGTGCAATTCCAGGTGAGGTGCACAAACCTTGCTAGACCTCCGATCCTCGAGGCAGTGCCAAACTACGTTAGGTGCGGCAAGCTCTCGGTGGGCGGCGGGGTGGCATCCGTATATCGACTGAAAAGAAAAAAAAAGACTGCTTTTGCCTTCGAGTCGCCTTATATAGGTGAATGCATAAGAGGCCCAGTGATATTTATTTATTTATTTATTTATTTATTTATTTATTTATTTATTTATCATAACTATTAGCGTACATACCAGCCAAAGACAGGAGCTGCTCTATCGGGCATATGAACAGGACTACAGACGGGGCAGAGAATCTCACGAAATGAAACAAAAAACCAGAAAACAATCAAAATGTTGGCACGTAATACATACATTACAGCACAAGTGAGCAGAACACAAATGAGCAAGCGAGTACATTTCGGTATATCACTTCACAGTTCAGCATCGGAAAGTTTCACGAAGTAAAGCGGTCATTTCAATCAACAATGCCTCGTCAAATGCTTTAACATCGTTATGCCTTAGACGCAACAGCATTCACGAACCGCACTCATAAAACAGAATTCACGAACCGGTTCGATGGACCGACAGATGAATGAATGAATGTTTAAAGGAGTTCGTGTCAGAATTCGAAGGCTTTATGAGCTTGCTGTATTTTGTCCGCGAATGTGGTGCGTCTAGGATTAAAACTGTTGCTATCTCTGTTTCGTATATGTCCTGGAATATCTGGAAAAAAAAGAATTTGATGCTGTAGACGTGCATTCTTTTCCGCATGGCAAAATAGCAGCTTTTGTTCTGAGATATGTTACCGACTTCGTTCTACGGTACAAATTAAAAATAAATCTTAAAGCCATATTTTGAACCCGTTCACGTTTTGCGACGTTATTTAGCGTGTATGGCTTCCATATCGGGTATGCGTATTCCAGTGGCGGGTAGCAGATGTAATTGACTAAGCTTCGTTATTTTGTCATTACCCGGCTTTTTGACTCGAAAAGCGAATAATCTAGGACGTGGTTTAAACGCAAAAAATGCAGTTATGATGAATATACAGCGATAGCTATTTCCCTCACGCGTATGGAAAAATATGATCTCTCAACAATTTAGCCAGGTGAGATGCTACTGCTCCTCCTCTATACTGGTGCCAAGGCTTAGCAGCATTTATAAACACATAAGAGCGATATATTACTTGAGAGTTAAAATAAAGCGCCTACTTTTATCGCTACACACTGCTGTTGTATTAGTATTTAAAGGGAAAGAGAAAATGCAACTAGAACCGATGAAAAAGCGAAACTGGTGGACTTCCCTTCGTCAGGCCAACACATTTCTATGCTTTGCAAGTCTCTCAGATATGCTGTATCACTGCACTTTATTGAACACTCTTTGTTAAGCTTTAATAATAATATCTGGGGTTTAACGTCCGAAAACTACGATATGATTATGAGAGACGCCGTAGTGGAGGCCTCCGGAAATTTTGACCACCTCGGGTTCTTTAACGTGCACCTAAATCTAGGTACACGGGCCTGAAACATTTTCAGCTCCGTCGAAAATGCAGCCGCCGCGGCCGGGATTCCATCCCGCGACCCTCGGGTCAGCAGTCGAGCACCATAACCACAAGACTTTGTTAAGCTTTAACGTGGTAATATAGTTTTATTGCGTCTGGACCGTACCACTATCATACACAGGTTTAGAAGGAAGCCTTCGCTTAAGATGCTCCGGTACGTTGTATCACTGCTCTTTATTAAACTCTCTTTGTTAAGCTTTGAGGTGGTAGTAAAGCCACCACCTTTTTTAACCGCATAGTATCACGTGGCAGCGGTGCGACTATGGTAGCCTGCACGCCACATGTTGGGCCAGTTGGGCTAACTGTTGCCTTCTTCCTTTTTAGTGGAAGTTGCGTGCAGTGGCATTTACGGAATTTCTGTGGCACAAAGGCGTTTACGATAATGATAGTTTTCTGATAGGGCACACAGCTTTCTCCGGAACATACCCGTTTGTTGGGCTGTTGCCTTCATTTTTAGTGGACCAGTGGTCAGTAGTTGGATCTATCCAATGTGTGTGGCGCATGCCCGTTTATGATGCCCACAAGCGTTAACACGGATGCCGGACATGAAAGGCTCGACCAAGAACAGCTTCGCTCTTAAAACTCCGACAAAACATTGCTGCAAATACCCGACGTTTCAAAGCCCGACCGGCTTCTTCAGGAGCGAGCAAGCCCGAGCAGCACAGCGCTCATATACGCTTTCTCAACGTACGTGCGAGGTTTGCAGACACCTGTCGCGAGTCTTGACAGTAGACTTGCCACTATTGCGCTACGCTGGACGGGATCTGACACATTGCTACGTCGTACCAGTATCCCCGTGGTCCGGTTGATCTTTCCTGGCATCTGCTGTATATGCCAAGATTACAGGAGGAGCCACCTCCGAAGGTTCCTTTGTTTTAACAGCGGAGCTCTTTATGCTCGGCTTGCCTACGTACAGCATTCGCGTAGACTATCATCATCATGCCGTCGCGCGCTCTCTTAATCCTCCTCTTCGTCTTCTGACGAAGAGAGAGAAAAGCAAAGAGAGAGAAACAAAGAGAAAAAAGAAACAGCGAAATCTACGAAAAGGAGATAGAAAGATAGAGGAAGCGAGAAATAGAGAAAGAAGGAAAAATGAAAAGGAGGGACTGTGACGTGAAATCACGTAACACTAGTTACGTCACAACTCAGAATCGCGTCAGTCTACTCAAATGACGTGAAATTACGTGACGAAAGCAAAGTTACAAATTGGGCTAGTTGGTTATACATGTTGGAGGGGAATTGCGCTACAGTGAACTGAGACTTAACAAAGCTAGAGGACGGACGAACGTATCGTGTTCATTACGTTCGTCCGTCCTAGCTTTGTTAAGTCTCAGTTAACTGTAGCGCAATTCCCCTCCAAATTACGTAACACTAGTCACTTTTAGAATAACAGAGATCTGAGCTAGTTGGCAGGCATTCATGCTAAAAAGACAGGGCGTGCACACACGGACACAAGAGAGAATTCGTCAAACACCACAAACGCCGACTAGCAACTGAAAAAAGGCGTACAGCGCAGCAAAAGAAGGCAGACACAAACATTCTGCAGATCCCACGCGTTGTGGGAATCGTTTTCCGCGAAGCACTCAGCGAGTACTTCTATGCTGTATTTTATGGCTTTGAGCCAAGCGTTACGAGGTGGATCGACGTGCTTTGTAATTGTAGTAGCTGTGTGCACATCGTGGGCTTACCAGGCACGTCGACAACACTGGCGTTTAAAGGGTAACTTTTGGTGTGACGTAACGTCAGCACTCATGTTGCAGTACATACTTCAGTATTATCGAATCGAAGTGCACTTTATGGTGCAATCATATGAATATCATACGTATATTTCGTTAATATATTAACCCGGGGTTGAGCAATGGTTCAATCATAGGAAAACAAATATAACGTTTATTAGACTGCTCTAAAAGCGGAGCCAACACTCTAACCACAAACGTTAATCTGATATGACGCCGGTTTCGTAGGAGTACATATGTAGTGTTTATTGCTTTCTTGTAAAATTAGATAGCCAGCACCACAACCACAATTGACGTTGCACCGACATTACGCCTGCATAAGATGTTCTTCCAAACCAGTTTCCAGACCTGGCCTGGCTCTGTGGTAGTATAGCTGTCTGCCACGCAGAATGCTTGGGTTCAATTCCTTCTGGTAACCTAATTTTTATTCTTTGCATTCGTTGGGTGAGCGCTGCCGATGTCGATTTTCCTTAAGGCTCTCGCATTAAATTACCAGTGTCTGTTCTCCCCTTTCCTGGGTAGATAATAACTCTCACCTAGCTGTGGTGCATACCCGTATACCGCGGCCCGTGGTAAACGGGTATGCCACACGTGACTGGGGGAAAGGGTTCGACGACGTACGCGGCATGATTTTCACGTTATTCGTGTCGTGAGGCGACAGTCATATTCGTGAAATCCTCGTACCCTCCCCCCCCCCCCCCCCCCCCAAGCCAACTTTGGTATGCACCAAGTTAGGGAGATCATGAGAGCACCTAGACGTAGACGGCTAGCTTGATAGATAGATAGATAGATAGATAGATAGATAGATAGATAGATAGATAGATAGATAGATAGATAGATAGATAGATAGATAGATAGATAGATAGATAGATAGACAGAAACGCTCAAGGTGCCAAAGGTCGCTAAGAAATGCTTCGCATTTAAAAACCTATCTGCGCAAACCTGTCAATCTGGTGGTCTACGTGAGAGTCAAATGATCAGGCACTTTATTTATTATTTCTGCAAGTTAATCGATGGTTGGCTCACGCATGCGGTATACCACAATTATCGATATGCCGGGCCTCAACCCTTATACGCGTTGTTTCTTCATTCCTGTGCCGGTAGCAAACTGCGCTTTCATCGAGTTTTGGCGTGCACTTACACTCTCGACAATGTAAAGATAGAATAGATGGTGAGCCTCCGGTTAGCGATCTCTTATGTTCCATTAATCTTTGGTTAACGCAGTGACCCGTCTATCCAACAAAGAAGCGGCCGCACCTAAACGGAGTCTAATGCACCACGCTCTGCGCCTTGTTTGAAGGTGCGCGGTCATGGGGCCGGCGAATGAAGCCGCCGATGGTGGTGGACAGCTTGCGGGTGACGTCGACCCTTGGCTTTCTGTGTATTTCCTGGCTCGCGCCTGTGTTGAAGAGGATTGACACACGGCGCCGTTGTGGAGCAGCAGATGTCGCCCCCTCTTTCCTTCTGCGGAGGACAAGACGCCTTTGTGTTCGTTGGCGGATTGCTTTCTCCCCTTCCGCAGCTGTGGTGACTTGCGGCCCTGTTGACAAGGCTTCAAACCACGGCACGCCGTGCTCTAGCTCTCTTGCATTTGTTTCGCATCGCATCTACAAGATATTCATATCGTTGAAATATATTCACTGTACGCAAGCACGGGTGTGTGGCCCAATATAGCGGGATTGGAAAACAAACATAAATAACGTCCTTCACCAACCGTTTGCGCCAAATAAACAGATTATTGAAAATCTTCCTCTTTCTTCTTTTTTTTTAGTTCATATAGCGTAAAAATTTTCACGAATAACAATAAGGGATGGAAAACGGAGTGAGCGATGAATCACCTCTCGTGAAAACGGATGATCACGAAAGAAAACAAAACGCGCAGCTGATTGCCGTCTTAAGAAATGCCCAAGGCCAACACGGCCCCTTTAGAGCGGAACAAACAAGTTATCTCACCTCATTTGTTCGAGCTACATTTGAAAATCGTCAGTTGTCTGATGCCAGTTCAAAAAATGTGCGTGTCTCTAGGAACAAAAGAACTGCTTCTTTATGATGCACACGGGTAATCTTCATGCGGAGAAATCGCAAAGGATTAAGGGATCTTTGTTCCTTGGCACGTAAATTGCAGACTATGCAAAAAGCCCGAAACTATAGATCATTTTTATTGATTCTTTTCATTTAGTCATTTTTTTGGTATGGTATGCAGCGAACACCGAGAAACGACTCAAGTTAGCCCTGCCAATATTATGCACCTTGACGTGACAAAGGAAAAGACGTCCCCTGATGACGTCATCTTCCTTTATTGGCCTGCATAGTCTCTGGAGAGCAATATAGAGAAGAATGCGCAACATTCGCGATCAACAAAAAACATCTATCAGGAAGTATTTTAAATACGCGTGATATACCGGGTGTCCCAGCTATCTTTAGCCAAGAGTTAAAAAATGCTATATTAGAGGCAGGCGAGTGAAATCAGTTGCAAATTGCTGACAGCCACCTTGCGCACTACAGACAATTTTTTGTTTTGTAATTAACTAATTTGTTAATTAGGACGATTAAACAAAATTGCTAAACATTAACTTTAGGCGAGAAATGCTGCTTGCAAACTTCGAGAGCGTCTTCAGAAACCCCAATTCCATTATTTGCGATAAAGAAAGTCTCACGTATAACATTTTTTCCGAGCTGCAAACAAAGCCCGCGAAATACAAAAAGAACCACGTGACTAGCGCGCGCGCGCGCGCCGCGAGAATGCTGCCTTCAGCCGTGGTTTGAGCAAACAAAATCAGCTGCGGCCGCGACTCGCCGGCTCCGTTGCAGCGGTAGGCCGATATGTGGGCGGTGGTTTCTTGGCCCGTTGCCAGCCAGCTGGCGCGCGTGACGATGCAAGTTGTAGAAGGCGCGGGCCAAGAAACCACCTTTAACTTTCGGCCTACCGCTGCAACGGACACGGCGAGTCGCGGCCGCAGCTGATTTCGTTCGCTCAAATTACGGCTGAGGGCAGCATACTCGCGGCGCGCGCGCGCGCTAGTCACGTGGTTCTATTTGTATTTCGCGGGCTTTCTTTGCAGCTTGAAAAAAAAAAAATGGTATACGTGAGACTTTCTTTATCGCAAATAATGCAATGGGGGTTTCTGAAGACGCTCTCGAAGTTTGCAAGCAGCATTTCTCACCTAAAGTCAATATTTAGCAATTTAGTTAAATCGTCCTAATTAACAAATTAGTTAATTACAAAACAAAAAATTGTCTGTAGTGCGCAAGGTGGCTGTCAGCAATTTGCAACTGATTTCACTCGCCTGCCTCTAATATTGTATTTTTTAACCCTTGGCTAAAGATAGCTGGGACACCCTATATATATATATATATATATATATATATATATATATATATATATATATATATATATATATATATATATATATATATATATATATATATATGAACGTCCTAGTGGCACTGAATACTGGTTTCTTGTGTTTGAATTGTGTTTAAATATCATCATCATCAGCCTGTCTACGCCCACTGCAGGGCAAAGGCCTCTGCCATGTTCCGCCAATCAACCCGGACCTGTGCTTTCTGCTGCCAGGATGTACCTACAAACTTCTTAATCTCATCTACCCACTTAATTTTCTGTCGCCCCCTCACGCGTTTGCCATCTCTTGCAATCCAGTCAGTTACCCTTAATGACCACTGGTTATCCCGCCGACGTGCTACGTGCCCGGCCCATATCCATTTCTTCTTCTTGATTTCAACCATGATGTCGTTAACCCCCGTTTGTTCCCTGACCCACTCTGCTCTCTTCCTGTCTCTTAAGGTTACACCTATCATTTTCCTTTCCATCGCTCGCTGCGTCGTCCTCAATTTAAGTTGAACCCTCTTTGTAAGTCTCCAGGTTTCTGCTCCATAGGTAAGTACCGGTAAGATGCAGCTGTTATATACCTTCCTCTTGAGGGATAGTGGTAGACTACCATTCATGATTTGATAGTGCTTGCCGAATGAGCCCCATCCCATCCTTATTCTTCTAGTTATTTCACTATCATGGTTCGGCTCCGCGGTTACTACCTGTCCTAAGTAGACATACTCCTTTACAACTTCCAGTGTCTCGCCACCTATCGCAAAGCGCTGTTCTCTGTTCAAATATACCTGATTATTAATTTCAGTAAAGTGACACGGCATGTAGCTAGTCTAGATAACTGCTCAACGCAATTTTTGTGTCGCGTTTATATTACCGTTAATATTGAAAACACGTACAATTTTCGGGTCCTGCGCTCATTTTATGTATGTTGTTCATTTAAACAAATTAATAAAATACTGCATGTCTAATTCCTAGAGATGTTAGCGCGCGCCAATTATGAATCACTAATACTTTGCTTGCTCATAGACTTCGATATAATTCCAAGTTTAAGACACTCAAGTGCAATTTGCCAATTATTCTGAATAAAAGTACTCAACGCAGGAACTTCTCTTTAAGTAAACAGCGATTACTTTTCGTAAAATGTAACAAATTATGCCAACATTGGAAAATGTACTTCTGCGAGATAATCATATCACGATTTTACTAGACATTGTATGATACGAAACATATATCAAGCAATGTTATTTTCGCATAATGTCTTTCCGCCTTCATTATATCTTTGTACTATACAATTACATCAAGGCAATTGACATTTGCAAAATTACACTATCGCTGCGGTAAATGATTTTTTTGTAATTATGACTACCTTCGTAGCTGGATCTTTACTATTTTTTGCTGTTGTCCATAAGTTGGTGCTTAAAAAATTTGGGGAGGGGCGAAGCACGTAGGAAAGGGTGTTTCAGCTCCACAAACGTGAAACCTGAGGAGGGCCGAAACATGCAGTGCGCGCCGGTGTTTCCCACAGGAAAATCCCTGCTAATGGCCAATGAGAGATAGAAGATTGGACAGCAGAGACACGCAGTCCGCTTTTAGTTAACGTGCACGCTGCGAATCTTTATCGTTCAACTACGCACAAGAGAAATCTGCTACCGGCACTCCATTGCAGGCGAAGATCCAGTGCCTATATATACGCGGTGGCCGGTGAACGGTTGTGCAGCGCGAGCACTCGGTTTTTTCAGTCAAGCAACTCGCTAGCAGATGCTGCCTGCGTGGGCGTTGTCTCTCGCGGGCGAGGGCGCGTTCTCATTCCTTGCGAGCTGATAGTTCAGCGTTCACCGCAGAGACAGCGTTTCCATAGTCAACGGGCGCCGTTCCCTCTCTCTCGCCACACGGCGAGTGCTGAGGCGGTAGCGCCCTCTCTTGCGCTCAAGCAAATGCACCGTAACCAAAAGTTATACTCGCGGACAACTTTTTTTGGCAATGGAGGGAAGGCTAGAGAGCCGAACTACGCGTGTGCTACCGCTGAAAATTATAGTCTCACAATTGCGTCTGTGTTTTCTGCGTGACAATAAAAAAAATAACATTACTTTATTTTCTACGGGGCGCTGTTTGAAAAGAGGGTCAGCGCGCACCAAGGGGAAATTTAGATTTGTTTTGCTTTGTGCAGTATCATTTCGCGTTTTTGCACCTGTCAAAACGTCGCACCTTTTACGTGCACCTCACAGTCAAAATGGCATCGTAGTCTTCAGGTCAGCGCTCGTCACCCTCCAGCTTTTCCGACGACTCGCCGAGGGAGCCTGTGGCGAATTTTACTAACAAATGGCTGTGTAAGCCTGCGACGGCCGCGCAAATAATCAAATGGCCGTCACAGGAGGTACGGAAGGTTCAAAACCAAAACGAAATTCGAAACGCGCGCCGAACCGGACTACTTCGCGGAGCAGTACAATGTGCAGTAGCTCCGCCCCCGTCGGCTTTCCTTCATTGCCAAGAAAAGTTGTCCGCGAGTATAGCAGAGATTAGGGTTTTTGCGGCTCATTACATCTGAAATTTCCCTCGCTCCTAAAATTACCTCATGGTGGAGTAAAAGTGGTACATGACATAGTTTTACCGCCACCTCTGAGGAGCGTAGTAAAAGGATGTCTAATCCAATTTTATTGCGTGGGTAGCTTTCTGTCACGTCATTTTTAACCATCGTTTGAGAGTTTATTACCATGTGACCTCAAGCTCCCCCCGCTTCGGTGGGTTTTGTCCGCCATTGAACGCCCCTTCCAGTTCCAGTGAAGGTATGCGAACACCACAAATGTTTTTTTTTTCTCATTTTTTTTTCAAAGCTGGTATGGCACTGTCGCGTCTCCTGGTTGACCCTCAGCCTACGGATTTTCACTGGAACTGCAGCTGCAGAAGCACAACGAGCGAGAAAAGCAGTCTGTGAACGAAAGGGCTTGCTCGAAGAAAAAATTGGGAACATCCCACGGGTTGTGGGAATCGGTTTTATGCGAAGCAGTCAGCGAGTACTTCTATGCTGTATTTTATGGCGCTGAGCCAAGCGTTACGAGGTGGATCGACGTGTTTTTGTAACTGTAGCAGCTATGCGCACATCGTGTCAACATCACTGCCGTTTAAAGATTAACTTATGGTGCGACGTACGTCAGCCCTCACGTTAGAGTACATACGTCAGTATTATCAAAACTAAGTGCACTTTATGGTGCAATAATGTGAATATCACGCGTAAGTATATTTATTCTAAAAAGACAGGGCGTGCAAACACGGACACAAGAAAGAAGTCAGGACACCACAAACGCCGACTAACAACTGAAGAGACGCACAACGGCTGAAAAGAAAGAAGGCACGAAAACTTATCTGCGCATGCCCATGCAACAGGCGAACCTATCAATCCGGCACGCGTTGCGGTCTACGTGGAAGATAACTGTTAAGGCATTTGATTTCATCTTTATGCAAGTTAATCGACGGTTGGCTCACGCATGCGCTACCACTATTCTCGATATGCCATGCTTCAAGAATAGTGGTATATCGAGTGGTATATAGTGGTATATCGAGAATAGTGGTAGCGCATGCGTGAGCCAACCGTCGATTAACTTGCATAAAGATGAAATCAAATGCCTTAACAGTTATCTTCCACGTAGACCGCAACGCGTGCCGGATTGATAGGTTCGCCTGTTGCATGGGCATGCGCAGATAAGTTTTCGTGCCTTCTTTCTTTTCAGCCGTTGTGCGTCTCTTCAGTTGTTAGTCGGCGTTTGTGGTGTCCTGACTTCTTTCTTGTGTCCGTGTTTGCACGCCCTGTCTTTTTAGAATGAATACTTACCAACTAGCTCAGCTCTCTGTTATTCCAAGTATATTTGTTGACTACACTCAGGCCTTCGATCATATCAACCACGATATATTATTAGGAAAGCTCGCGACCTACGGCATCAGGGGTATACCACTACAGTTCATTAAATCCTATTTACATCAAAGACGGCAATATGTACAAATAAATAATTTCAAGTCATCAACTGGTAATACAAAAACAGGTGTTCATCAAGGTAGTATCCTAGGTCCCATGCTTTTCAATTTATATATAAATGACGTCGTTCTAATCTACAACAACGCTAAATATATCATATATGCAGACGACACGAGTGTCTTCATTTCATCTCCATGTTACACTACACTAATGAAGAGCGCCAATGAGTTTCTCCGGAACATGGTGACTTGGTCAGCAAAAAATCATCTAAAAATAAATTGTGATAAAACCAAAGCGGTAATTTTTCACACCAAAGGAACAAGAATTCCACACATTCGCACCCTGGTGATGAACAACAGAAACATAGAAATAGTTAATGAAATCAAATTATTAGGAACCTATTTTTTCAGCACATTAAACTGGGATCAACACATCGACTTTCTTACAAAAAAACTTAGCCGTATCACAGGAATGCTTAATAGGAATAGATATCGTCCACCCACATCTGTAAAACTATTAATCTATCACTTGCTATTTGCAACTCACATCAACTATGCACACCTCGTGTGGGGCACCACAACTGAAACTAACCTTAAAAAAATATATCTATTACAGAAGAAGATAATACGTATTATAGCAAATGTATCATACCAACATCACACTGAGCACCTCTTCATGCAGTACAACATCCCCACTATCTATTCCTTATACAATCGTTTCCTGCTTCGCGTATGGCACTCCAATATAAACTTGGAAAATAGCGTATTCAACGAATTAGCCTGTCTACATAAAAATACAACTACCTATACCACCCGTTAGGGTGAACTATGGTTTGTACCAATATCAAGAACAAATTATGGCCTGCAAATGATAAAAAATAGATTACCTAGATTGCTGAATGCACTTGAAAATGCTGGATTTCTAACCTCAAACATAACACGGTCTCAACTAGTATCGCTGACGCAGTCACTTTCATAGATTTCTTTTTTTGTTGGACATTTTTTGTTAAACACTTGTTGAACATGTTTGTTGAGCACTTCTGTTGAATTGTCGGACATTTTTTGTAGAACATTTTTCCTGTTGTTCAAAGTTACCGCAAACTGTAAGAAGTGTATACTGTAAGAATTGTGTTACCATGTTGTCAAATCACATTGTACGATAATCTATTCCTTCCTTACCTGTACTAATAACTGCGTACTTTACATTGTTTTGTAATTTTCTGCTTGATTGTGTAATTGATGTCGTTCACTGTAGATGCAATCCTGGTTTAAATACTCAATCACGTCACCTATGCCATTTCCGCCACTTGCTGCCACCATATAGCACCAGGGGTTAAGGGCTTCTCAAGCTGCCTATAGCAGCTTTTATCTTAGCCCCTGCCATTGTGTAACGATGTTTACAATGGAAATAAATAAATAAATAAATAAATAAATAAATAAAGTTTCGTTAATGTATTCCACCGGCGTCGAGCAATGCTTCAGTATAGCTTGCTGAATCATAGGAATACAAATGTAATGTCTATTAGACTGCTGTAAAAGCGGAGCCAGCACTGCAACCACAGATCTTAATCTGAGATGACGCCTGTATAGTAGGAGTACATATGTAGTGTTTATTGCTTTCTTGTAAAATTAGATAGCCCGCACCACAAACAATTGACGTTGCACCGCCATTACGCCTGCATAGGCTGTTTTTCCAAACCACTTTATAGACTTGACGTGGCTCTGTCATAGAATACCTGATTGCCACGCAGAATGCCTGGGTTCGATTCCTGCTTGAATCCTAATCCTTATTCTTTCCATTCGTCGGGTCAACGCTGCCGATGTGGGTTTTTCTTAACGCTCACTCATTTCAATTACCAATGGGTGTTCTCGTCATTCCTGGGTAGATATAAACTGTCAGTCCCCTGAGGCGCATGCCCGTACACCGCGGCCCGTGGTAAACGGGTATGTGCCACACGTGTCTAGAGGAAAAGGTTTGATGACGTGCGCGACGGAATTTTCAGAATGAAACCGTTAAGCGCACAAAGACGGGAAGAAGAAGACGACACACAGAGCGCTACTTCCAACTGTTCCCGTCTTTGTGCGCTTAACGGTTTCATATTGTCAGTGTACCAACTAGCTGGGACCCAGCCTCTTATTCAGGAATTTTCAGGTTATTCATGTCATGACCCGACAGTCATATTCGTTAAATCCTCTTGCCCTCCCATGCCAACTTTGGTCTGCATCAAGTTAAAGAGGCGATCATGAGAGCACCCAGGCGTAGGCGGCTAGATAGATAGATAGATACGTAGATAGAAACGCTCAAAGTGCCAAAGGTTCGCTAAGAAATGCTTAGCATTGAAGAAAACCTGCTGGAAAGCCGTATTGCAGAATTTCGCATATCGTTGGCGTATCTTGTCTAGTGGCCCTGGAGTACGGCGAGTGTCAGAAGCTTGCGCTGTATATGTCTGGTTGCGGTGATGGCAAGTAGAGCTGTGCACGGGCCGTATTTCCGAGCCCGAGCCCGGCCCGGGCCCGCTGACTTTGTCCAAGGCCCACCCGAGCCCGACGGCAAAGGGCTGCGAGCCCGCCCGGCCCGGCGCGACGTACGAAAACACAATCCCGGGCCCGGCCCGGCCCGGCCCGGCCCGGCTTTTTGAAGGTTCGCTGCGAAAGCAACACATCGTTTTCCGGTAATTTGGCATTTTGTTGAGCATATCAAATATGATCAAGCGACACACGAAGAACAGTCTCTAATACACAGCTTACAAATTGTCGTGCAAAAACAGCAAGCAGTCCATCGAGTCCGGCTTCAACGAAGTGCTGCGCTTTTGCTATCCATGTAGACGGCCTCATGCCAGCGACAATGGAGTTCGCTCGCGAAAGCCGTCACGTGTATGGGGTATGCCCATGCAAGCGTCAGCTTGCACAAGGCGATCTACGTCGGGTCGCTCGTCGCTGTCGCGTGCATTTTCACTCATATGGGATGTGGCCTTAAATCTAACGCGAACAGTCGCGTGGCGCCGTCGCTAGCTCAGGTGGTGTTACTTCTCTGTTTGTCGGAGTGCAACAGAGGCAGTGCTTTACCTGCTCCCCTTTTGTTTAAAGTAGCGAATGGAAAGGAAAATCGGTGAAGGGCGGTCGCGGTAAAGGCGCTGTATGCGTGCTGGAAAACAATTCCCGCTCATTCTCTATACTTCGGGCTTGAGTCGGGCTTTGCGCTGGGCCCGAGCCCAGCCCGATAAAACTCCAAGTACACTCTTAATCAAGTCCTGCTTAAAGTTGCAGTCTATAGCCCGGAAACGAGACGAAAAATCTAACGCCTATAGACTGTTTGTTTAGCCGGCACAATCTGCAGGCGGCGCCGCCCGTAGCCGTCCCTCGGCGCAGTAGCTTTCTCAGCGGCTCATCTCATAGGCGGGACTCAATATAGGCCGGAGATTTTTCGCCTCGAATCCCGGCTAGTTTAAGGCCACCTATAGACATCTCCTCGTTCCACGTGACCAGCTGTCCTGGCTACGGAGAGTCCTACCTACGGTGCGCCCCAGCTGCGGCGCGTCCTAGCTATAGGCGGTGTACGAAGCGGTGAAAAAAAATGATTTCAGGTCATCTTTTAAGCTTTATTTGGGGGATTTGGTGACTTACACACATGTTTTATGACATACATAATCCATACACACACATTACAATCAGAAGTAAACCACAGAAAAATTCACAATAAACACACGCGGATTCGAACTCGCGAACACTCGATCAGCAAGCGCGTACGCTAACCACTACACCACGTCACGCCACGGTGAGAGCTGCAAAAGAACGGGGTTTATATGCACCAATGTGTCGCTACACGTTCTGGCGCATTAGTGCAGTGGTCCGTGGAGGTTATTATGCATGCAGCGTTCACTCATGCGTAAGGAGACATTTTTTTAGTGACATTCGTGCAAATATATAGGAGGTCACTCAAGTTATTTCTGGGAGCATGCTTGAAGCGAACTTGCGTGCTTGGTACAAACGATAAAACTGTTCCTCATACATTTGGCACTGGCGCCTCAGTTACATTAAAGAATTTTGGCATGCAAATATCCGAGTTCTATTCATGTTGGCCGTCAGCCTGTTGCCTTTCGTGGATTGAACGAGTTTTCAACGTCAAGATTCGCTTGCCGTGGAACGTGTGCTCGGAATCCATCCGCGGCAACCGCACAGCGACGTAGCCGATTACCGACGGAGGATCGCCGTGTTCTCAGTAACGTCGCTGGCCGCTTCACCGCCGACGGTTACCAGGCCGGTAGCCGATATCGTCACTAAGCCTATTCAGTTTATTTCGAAGCCGTAGTCGACCGCGCTTCAGAACAAACCGCTCACGCTCATATGCTAGGATGTTTTACCTGTTACCGTCGTTGGCTCGACCCTCTCCGCGTAATAATTACACACTGAGATGAACATGCGCTGATAATCTTGGTATTGTCAGCCATATATAAAATATGCGACCACGCCCGAGCAGGTGCGGTACGCCATGCACGCACTGCCGATGAACTTCACTTGTAAAGGAACTCATCTTGGCTCTAAACGTTGGATAGTGCACGTCGCTTCCCCTCAAGTGAATGACACTATTCCAGTAGACATTATTTTAGCTTCAATGAAAAATGTGGCCGACACTTGCGTCGACCATGGAAGCGAGGAGCTGGCGCTGAATGCATGCAGCTACGTGGTCGCTCGGCGGACTGCGCCCCGGAGGAAATGCCGTTTATGTTGGACGCCACTCGCGCAACGTAGTACGCGACTCGTGAATTGGGCTGTGCATGCTGGAGACGCGGCTCGCCGTTCGTCGTTCTCAGGCGCGCAGTGCACAGGCAGGAATATGATGCTAACATGGACTGGATCTTAGATGCGGCAGCACTTATCGCAAAAATAATTGTGGCGTTGTGTTACGACTCCATCAGTGGCCATATTTTTGAGAACTTCTAGATTCACGCTGATATAGCGGTCCCGCCGCGCTATCTAAATCACCTCATACTCGTCTCAAAGCCGAGATTGCGCTAAAATCACACTGGATGATGCTATATTTTTCACATAAGTTTACTGAAACATTTTCTAGAAGCCCGAGTCCATGCAATGTACTAAGTATAGTATTGGTCACTGGTGCGATAGGCACTTTCATGGGCATGCAGTGCCTAACTGCGTAAAAGTCTCACCTTTTGATAAATTTTTGACAAATCTAGCCGTGATTAATACGGCTGAACACGCAAACATTTACGAGCTACATCCACGCAGCTGTATTTGCATGCGCACGCGACTGGGGATTGTTAGTTTGTTGTGCTAGAGTGCATGGGATAGACTTCTGGAGTGTTTTACGTATACACGCACTTATTTTTATGTGCGGATTACTGAGAGGCGTTGCGTACAGCAGAAATCCAGGACATAGTACAGTGGTGCATTAATGGAAAATGAATTTGACACCATCGAGTAATAGGTTCTCGTGTTGCAGAGCTATGCGCAGTTTTTTTTTATTGCGCACATACAAAGTGCTTGCGCCTCACTGTGGCAGTCGTTGCGAGGAACTGAAACTGCTAAATTATGACCATAGGCGTGCGCAGGGTTCCCCATCAGGGGGGGCGAAGGTTCATCGTAGCGCCCCCTCCCCTTGTAAGTCAATGTACGAGGCAGATTTTGCGCCCCCCCCCCTCTTAGGTTATTAGGGGGGCGGCCGCTCCCCCTGCCCCCCCTGTGCGCACGCCTATGATTATGACATATTATCGTAGGAAAGTTAACGTAGAGTGGCCATTTGTCGAACATGAGGGTGTTTAACGAATTCTGAATTTTTTTAGCCAATGCGGCGATGTTATTACGAGGTACAACCACAGGCGTGCGCAATTAGCGCTGGCACATATGTACGTTCCAGAGGATGGTAAGTTAATTAGGCAAATATTGTTTTCCAAACTTAGACATTGCCTACCACGGATTTAGGAGAAAAGGGTGAACGGTTTTGCGAGATCTAGAACACCTCGTGAAAGCTCTAGTGCCCGCACTTCATATCGACAGCATGCCGTTACTAATAGTAGAACATTAAATTAGATATATACATTTCACGGCAAACGATTCGAGCATTTGGAAGCATTTTGTTTTTCATCATTACTAGCCTACTTTATGTCCACTTGAGGACGAAGGTCTCTACACTAATCCCCCATTGATCCTATCTAGCGTCTTCATTACTATTTTTGTGTGTTTGTGGCATGCACAAGAACGAAGAAAGCAGTCGGGTTGCGGTATATCCCTAATGCGGACTCCATTGACGTCAAGTGACACGCCGTGTAGGGGTTGATTGTTGGCTAACAGAGTTTTAGCATTGTGTACGCAGACGTTGCGTTGGCTGGGCACCTACGCTATACTGAATTCGGAAAGTAACGTGCGTATACCAGTGTTTAGTCTTTGACAGATGTGCAGCGGCAAGAAACACAAGAAATTGTGTACACGAAGCGCTGGGTACCGTATGCTAATACTGCTTAATTTTAACCACTTGGGATTTTTTTAACGTGAACCGATTACATCACATAGGAGCGTTTCTGCGCTTAGTTGCCCCTTGATGGGTACCTAGATTAACCATTAACAGTGAGCTTGGAAACTATAAGCATGCAGTGTGTTTAGACATGCGTATAAAAAGTCGCATCGTTTTTTTTTCTGTAGCGGCGGTTAAAGCATGAACGCACCGCGTTCCCCATAAATGTACCGTTCAGCGGAATCATTTCGGTTGAGAATGACTTGACGGACCATACCAGCTTCATAGTTCAACAGTACCTGCTGTGTCTAGCGTGTATAAGCATGCGAGAAACAGGTACTGCTCACGTATAAAAATAAGTATTTATTGTAAAAAAATACAAACAGCGCTAAAAGCAATGCTCAGCGCTCAAGGAAACGATAAACGTGCCAGCCAATGTTTTTTAGGACAAATATAATCTGGTGCTTAACGAATACCTTTGATCTTTTCATATGTCTTCAGCAGCTTCTCGCCGGCAAAACACCTGGGTTCATTATACTCTGCACAAGACGAAGTATACATAGTCTTCACGGACGTCACCACAGCCACTTCCGCTTTGCTCAGCCGCCATGTTCGGGAACCTTTCGAGACGCGGCTAACCCGGCTACCGCGTTGCGACAGCTGGTGCGCGCATTTTCCAGTGTTATACTTAGCGCCACAGTAATGACGATTTGTGCGATGTTCGGCTGTCGTAGCAGAAGCAAGGCTTCTGCGAAACCGACCCACAGAGAGTCAGGCACCGGCATGTTTTGTTTGCCGAAGGTTATCACTAAGCAGGGCGAGATAACGCGGGCTCTCTCAGAAAGGCGCTGGGGTGTTTGGCTGGCCCGCATAAATCGGAAAGGCTTGAAGAACTTGGACAACATTCGCATCTGTGGTCGCCACTTTATTACAGAATGGCAGTAGGCCGCTACTAGCAGATCTGCGCTAGCACAAATGTGCCACCAGCAGGTAGTAGTTTGGTAGTTGAACTCTCGACCAGCTTTTCTTTTTCATGAACAAAAAAAAAAAAACGTGTTTAGGATGTCTCCGCTGGCATTTCTGCTAAAGCAACCAATTTAAGCTTGTTTCAGATTTCCACACTTGCACATTGTTAGATGCTCGCCTCTCTTTTTTTTTTTTTTTGACGCTCTCCCTTGCTATGAGGTAAGAAGGAGGCACTTTCTTGCACGCCTTGCGAGTTTACGGTAAAACTGGCGTGAGCAGTGAGTACGACATACTTTTACGAAGATAAAAAGAAAAAGAAGTCCGCTTTTTTTGTTTTTTTCGTGCGTAAGCATATCAGGCCCGTCGCGAGAATTTTTTTTCCGGGGGAGCGGGGCACTTGCTGAAGGCCTTGAAACACCCATTTTTATTTTTTTTCAGTAAAATACTTACAACCATCCAAATTTCGGGGGGGGGGGGGGGCGGTCCCTGCGCCATGGCCACGGGCCTGAAGCGCGCATAAACTCTCAAGAAGCGGCTTGGACTGCTGTTTACACACTCGCCTCGGCCAACACGACGACACGTTGTGACGGCAACTTCTTCGCTGCAATGTTCTTCACGAACCCACTCGTAAAATAATTGTGCGCATCTAAGGACTTGTAAGACTTCCTTTGCTGCAAGGAAATGTAGCTGATTGACAGTACCAGGTAGTTTATAATATCCACGTGCGTCGTTGGTGGCAGTACCTCGGCATCCGTGGTCGCGTATCTTCCTATGCGCAGCTTATACGGGTCCACACCGCTACACAAGGCAATTTTCGATTCATAACGCACTCTGGTGGGTTCTACGAGCTCGTCGAAGTAACCGGGACAAAATTCCATTTCGTGCACAAGTTTCGCCTGCGAAAATGCCGCCGGAACGTGCGCTGACGCAACCGCACGCTGGCTTTGCGGCTACGGCGTGTGCTCGTAGGCGCCCGGTGATGGCGGCGACTGCTCAACAAAAGTCGCGCACGCCGGATATGACGTCACGTGAAAACTATGTATTGAGCATACCCAGTTGGGTATGTGAGGTACTTAATATAGTACATCGTCAAGCACCAAATAAGGGCTTTCTCTAGAAGTGTGCCAACCGAAAGTTTTATATTCCCTTGCACTTGATCGTAGAACGCCTTGTCGTCGTACTGCCTCCAAATTCTGTGGTCAGGCGATGGGCGGGCTGCTGGCATGTCATCCTGACAGAAAAAAAAAGAAAAGCAGAGCACACATGCGACGTTATGTTCTTAGATCACCTGGTGTTTTCGCCCATCACACAAAAACATCTACCTGGTAAATGGACGTTTTCAATCTGTTTTACACCTTGTCGAATTTTGTGTAGACAGCGTCACAGAAGTTACAAATATGAAAGTGTTTTCAGAAGTCGCTAATGAAGCTTTCTAATAGTGTTTTAACCATAAACTTACTACAGTTAGGAGAGAAAGATTAGCATGATTTCCTCAGAAATACTCATCGATCTCCACGAAATACATGCGGACATTGCACATGTGACCGAGTTTGACCTGGTTGAACTTCTCCATGAAACTTCCAGTTTTTCTTAAAAGTGAAGCTCTGTTTCGAATGTCGGCTGCAAGTGAAAACCACAGCACAGTCGCCATTTGATGAGAATCACGTACAATGAAAGCAGTTTTACAATAGACTCGCGATTCATGCGCTAAGTAAATAATGTGGCAGACAAGCTTGGCTTGAAGTTTTGGTTGCACAATATTGCACAATATTGCAATAGCCCAGTATTGTAAACGAATTTTCTTCAATACCAGGTGAATGCCGGTCACGGCGAATATTTGAATGGTAGCAGCCAATGCACGATTAAAAATTAATTCACTGCGGCGGGTCAATGCTCGGCTGCGGCGGCGATATTTAGATGGGTGTGAACACAGAAAGAAAGATCGTATGCTCAGTTACGGCATTGTAAATAACACCACGTCCGGTGTTGCTGCGGCTGCTGCTGGAGACCCTGCAAGGTGTGAGCTCCTGACCAGTTGCTCAATAAAACTGCGCCTCGCTCTTGTGTCAGAAGATCTCGCCACCTACAAACGTATTAAAATTCTGTTTGTTGATTTTGCCTCCTAAAAAAAGACATGCCGCGAGTCGTATCTATGAGCGCCTGATCCCATGAAACGGTACTAACGTCTTCGGCACTCGTAAATGCAGTTTTATTACTTTTTGATTGTGGAAAAGTTTTTCCGCTTCCCAAAGGTAAAAAAAGAAATACAAATGCGCAGTATAACGACCTACCATGAAAGCTGATCCTAACATCATTCAACTGCTAGCAAAAATATGCTTGCTTTTATTGCTGCATTGTATCATTGACTATAAATGCAGAGAACAGTTGCTAGCCGAGGGATAAGAAGCTACGCGAGAGCTGAAAGTATACAGCTTGTCAAGCAACACGAAGTGATTAACTGATTATCTCGCTGTCACCTGTCAAGAGCGACGAAATTGTCTGAACTCTATGAGAGTTCATAATAAATGCGACCAGCACGACAACACGTGCGCGACTATAGAGACGGATGACGATTACAACAAAGTACTCGTATACTCGCATAGTTACTCGTAAGCATACTCGTATAGTTATTTCAAAAGCCGTCAAAAGAATATTCTGGCAGTTCTATACGTCATTCATATATATCAGCGCAAGCGTGCAACAATGTGAACGCTAACAGCACGAACATGTATGTGAAGAAAGAAGAACACTCACCCAGGCGGGTATGATGCGCCGGGCTGTGTCCGCAGTGTGCGCACCAGCTAGACAGAAATGGCGCGAAAGCGTCGTGTAATCCTGCGTCAACAGCTTGCGTGTAGCCATTTCACGTGCAAGGGGATGTCGCTATGTGTTCGCAACACCCCCTTAATATTGAGATAAGAGAATTTTTCCATGGCGGCCGAGTACCGGCTCACGCGGCACGCTCAACAAACCACACCAACCTATCAAACATCCGCCGCTGTCGTGGAATGCGCTAAAACTAACCCATTTCGCGCCAAGAGCGCAACCCTCTTCCCGTCGCACAATATCTTCGAACTCTCGCTTTTACCTCCTTCCTTTCTTTTCTCTGCGCAAAAACAGCAGAAGCGGAGTGCAACGGACAGCGTAGCAGCCCCTATTCTCTCTGTCGCACGCAAGAGAGAGTGCGTAGTTAGCTCCATGCGTATACCTCCTCGCAGCATAGCTCGCCTTTGCGGCTGACGCTGTCGGCGCACGCGCATACACCGACGCTTGCGCCGACAAGTTATAACTCGCGGGAGCCCACGTTCAGCTGTAGCCAGGATTCTCGTTTACGCGGCCCCACCGACGCGCCACTGAGACTGCAGGCCGTCTATAAGGCGGCGGTGAAGGGTGCACGTTTTTTATATACACTTGTCACGGCTAATTCCTTTTCGAAGGCCTACTATAGCCGGGAGTTTTCCTGAGATTTGAAGCGTCCCGCCTAAAGGGCATGCGTTAGCCAGGACTTGATTAAGAGTGTAGCGCGAGCCCGGCCCGGGCCCGTGGAGAAAATACGTCGGCCCGCCCGAGCCCGGCCCGCGGGCCGGGTCGGGCTCGGTCTTTCGGGCTACCCGGAGCCCGTGCACACTTCTAATGCCAAGTTCAACTCGCGCCGGCGTGCGGCTGCGCACAGCGGGCTGGATCTCAGGTGCTTCTTCTATCGTCGAGCGGCCGAGCGCGTACGAGCGCACGCCTCCGAGCGTGGACGCGGCGGATGCCTCGCTTCCGTGCCGAAGGACGAAGAGCTACGAAGAACACTCCCAGCGGCAACAGAATCAAACGGGTGTGATCGTACGTGGTTGCTTCCTGGAGAGTGAGCGGCTACAATTTCGAAGCGGTAAGAAAAAGGCTTCGCTGCGTAGTCGGCACCGAGCCGGCCAGCGGCCTGTGTCAGTGCGTCGCCGGAGCAGGTGAAACAAGCGTCGCATAGATTTTGTTTCACAGAACAGTCTGAGCTACAGTCCAAACTGTGTATTTCGCTCCATGCGGCCGCCGCTGTGAAACATCTAGCGCGAAGGCGAGCCCCGATACGAGGCAGACGGAACCAACGCGCGGCCGCTGGTGCACTGCGAATACGAGCACGGTAAAAACCGGGCCTGCGAGCCGTCTCGTTCGTTGTAAGTGCATCGCTGCGTAAGACGGCGCGAATCGCGGACACCTATTTTTAATTTGTCTAAAATAACAACGACGAAACTTGCACAGTAGTAGTAAACAACTTTATTAGGAAAGCCGTCGGTTTCCAAAGCGGAGATGGCTGTCAGGCCGTGCCTGGTTGCCACCTCGTCAGGGCGTTTGATGGCCAGCTTCATTCTGTGATCGCCAGCTGTCGTTCATCGCATAGCCGTGCTCCTCGAAATGGCCCAGCGACGCCGTCGGTAAGAAGCTGGTAAAGGCGCGGCGCCGCTCTTCTGCAGGCGTTCCTGTATATGTGCTGCTACTGTGTTTGTGCACCGCTACGCAATGAAAAAATTTTTCAGTGTGTTGAGTGTTTGTATGTACTTAGGTATATTTTGTGGGTTTGTGCATCAGCACTGCTAACGAGGGTGCGGCCAACACGACCGAGCACCAGCGAATAATTGGATAATCAAAAAGGTGACATCAGGCGGCTTTATACTAAAAGGTCGGTATGACTCATGGCGACTTGCCGCCAACCTTAAAAGCTTACGCGTGCGCTGTGAATGTTTACTGTTCGAGCAAGCAAAACATAAGTCTCTTAACGGCACTACATGGCAGGTCAAGATGCGGTGCCAACCGTACACCGGGTGGCCGGTGTACGGTTGTGCAGCGCGAGCAGTCGGCTGATGTGGTGTTTTATTCTGCATTGGTTGTGTGTGTGTGCATGTGTTTATCTCTGTATATGTCATGGATACTGTGTTTTCTACGTTGATTAAATTCGAATTTTCATGGATCATGGTGCAATCGCGCCCCCTTTTTTTTTAACCACCAGAAATAGCTGCGAGAAATGAGTTAAGGGAGTAAATAAATACTACTACATCAGCCACAAGAAGCTGTCGACCGAGAAATAACTCTCAGAAACCACTGGAAAAACATTGTAAAAGAAGTAAAAAATTACTCTGACTATACTCGCTGAAACCCTCAACGGGGTAAATAATTACTACCGTTTCTGCGTTCAAAAACTCAGCAAAGCGTAAATTTTTATCTCAACTGGTCCGTTGTAAAAAAAACCCAGAAAAGGTGATGAGCTAGAAGACAAGCACTGTACTCCCTTTTCTGGTTATTTTTCTTTAGTGTGTGGAGCAGACGACGATGCGCGATGCACACCGATACGCCGAGACCCAAAGGTGCTTCGCCCCTAAAGTTAAAATGTGTATGATAGATGAACATAAGTTACCCATGATTCTCCTCTTTATTGTACTTGGTATTATGAAAGAATAAAAATAAGTAATGTTCATTGTGTTATGTATCTGATAACATCTTTCCGGAGCGAAGCTCCTCAGGCGCGCACCCCGCCGTCGCCGTTGAAGCTCCCTTCTCTTAAGCATTGCTTTATGTTGTAGTGGCCCGTGATTTAGGAGGAAATATTTAGGCCTTGAGCGGTTTGATTCTAGCGCACCAGAAATTCGAGGTTAGAAGAAATAAGCTCTGTGCACAACTGGTAATAATGGTCGTCTTCACTTTCACCACATTTATCGTGGATTGTGAAATAACAACCATCATTCTAGCGCACTACGGCACTTTGTCGAAGGTAGCAGCAGACGCTCTCCCCACCCGGCGCCGGCGCAAAATGACAATGAGTGTGCGCGACGTTCGGTGCGCGTTGCGCAAGAAAGAGTTTCAAAACATACATAGTCGTTTGTGTCCCATTTCTAAGGAGCTTGACTGATCGGTTGTATTCGTACGCGGAACAACTGGCGATTTTGGTTTTGGCGCAGACATATTTCTCATACAGTAAAATTCTACGACGCACACCACCGAGAAGAAAAGGCGAAATGAAAGAATTTCCCTTTCATTTTTCGAAGCAGGATTCAGCCGCAGCAGCGGCTCAATCCCTGCTTCAAAAAATGAAAGGGAAAAAGAAGGAATGTCAGCGGTTCGAGAAAAGACCAGTAGTTGTCCTGTACGCCCATAAGGTTGCACACAACCTTAAAAAGGTGTCCAATAGGTAGAAAGTACCTGTGGTGTTTTCAGCGCCAAGGGAACTGTCGGGCCTGTGCCCACAGATTTCTAGAGGACCCGTGCCTGCCCTCTGTGGTAAGAGGCACGCGAGGCCCTACGTCACCTGTGCGACGGGAGTGGTCTACGAAATCCCGCTCTCCTGTGGAAGGATTTACATAGGACAGACCGGCCGATGCGTAAACGATCGAGCGAGGGAGCATGTTCTTTCGATAAAGAGTAATCTTTTGGCACATTTGCCTATGCACTGCAGCGCGTGTGGATGTGAGGCAAGATTTGCCAATATCACCATTCTAGGTAAAAGCAAGGAGATGATTGAGCGAGAGATGCTAGAAGCATACCTCATCCGAAAGAAAAAAAAATATATCTGTATTAGCGATACGTCAGTGGTACTGCGTTCAGATGAATTTGTTTTTTTTTTATTGCGATAGCAATTATATGGACAGTCTCGGCTGGCTTTTGCCGCCGCCGTCGCCGCCGTCATGCTGCGTATATGTATAAGTATGCATATATATATGAAAGTCCCAAAGAAAAATAATTCCGAAAAAAGCTTCCGAGGCGCGGAATCGAACCAGCGACTTCTCGATCCGCAGCGCGTGGCTCTAACCACTATGCCACAAAGCGCAGAGCGTCCAGGTGGCTAACGGCGAGCGTTATATACACACCCTTTACCGCAGTACTCAGAGACGGCAGGCGCTTATAAGCGTTTCTTCATTACCAACGAGATGGCGCCAGGAGCGCAACGGGCGCACTTAAAGGCGTCGGCCAGCTCGCCCCGCTCCTGCGAACACCGTTTCTCTTCGCCCTACAGGGCGTGGTCGCATTCGTGCGCTTATCCAAGATGGGGGCGGGCGCGAAGGGTGGGGGTGGAGCGGAGGGTTGTCTGTCATGTGCTTTCCCCGCGATGTCCGCGCTGAAGCCACAGGGCGTACGAAGGTCGCTTCGCTCGCTGCAGCGGCTGCGTTCGCGAAAGGAGCGCGCTGTTCAAACAGAAATAAGTAACAACTGTGGCAGTTAGTTCGCGCTCGTCCTGTGTGTACCTGGTCGTTCGTTTCGTGCGTCCTGCTTCATGTTTGAGCAGTGCGCTTCAAGTGTCGAGCTGTGACGCATGATAGTTCGCGCTCGTCCTGTGTGTGTTCTTTTCGTGCGTCCTTTGCGCTTGAGCGACGCGCTGGAAATTTCGAGCTGGTTTCCGTTCTTCGCGTTACATTCCAATTTGTTGCTATCGCATTCATTGCTTCGGCGTTGCGGCGAAACTGTGACTTTTTTGTTTACAGGTTTCTGAACTAGCACGTGCAGTGAGAGTCGCCAATTGTTAAATGTGACGCATGGTGTTATTGCGCTTGTGTGGCAAGGTGTATATATTGCGGTGGATTTGCAAGAATAAAGTTAGTTGCGAGTTGACGCTCTTTCCTTTCGCCTTTTCTTCTCGGTGGTTTGCGTCGTAGACGTTACTTGTAACATGCACCCAGTAGCCCAACAAGTCTTGCTAAAGTATACTTTTCATAGGCCAAATGCGTTGTAAAATACTCTTTGGCCTAGTCAAACTGCTAGTAATAGCTCTTAGGCAAGCTTGATTTCATTCATTTCACATATACACTGATTGAAGTGTTTCTTTTAAAGAGAACCAGAATTCTCGCCAGACTAAGTGGCACATGTAAAGGTATCGTGAGACCTTCTGAAAGCTTGGCCACAAGTTCTTCACAAAATAAATAAATAAATAATACACTGCTCAGGATCTGACAAAGCGCACATTTGTATGTCCTATTCCTTTGCTCTTTTCATCCTGTGCCTTTCTGGAAAAATTGCGCCTTTGAAGAAAAGTGCAGTGGAGAATATTTTTATCACAATTCTGTGACTTGTCATGTTCGACGTTGCTATTGTTTTGACCGTGACACAACTCCGCAAGAAAGGAGCGGCACGTTAAAAAAGCGTAGGCGATGTTGACTTGAGAATGCAAAGGGTATTATTAAATAGTGTCGTCAAGCGGTGAGCAACATATTCTGACGATGAAAATTGGCCTGATTTTCGAGTTTAACGCACACTGACGCTTCTGGTGTGATCCATGTAGATCTTCCCGTGCGACAGTGGTATGGCATACACGACGCCGATTGTGCACTTTACGTGTTGCCTGGCGTGTTTGACCTACACACTGGGATATTTATTAACGACCGTGTGCGAGAACTTGGGTTGTCTTTGAAAAATAAAAGTAATGCGCATTTTCCCGTCTATTGCGCTGCTTGCACATGTGCACCGCGGCTTGGCGAGATTAAGATTCTGGGTAGAAGTGCTGCTACCCTGGGCAGAGAGTTGCTGAAAGATTGTCATATTAAAAACAAGGGCATGGAGTGTACTAGCGGCGCTTCGGTCCATTTATTCAATAGCGAGTATAGCTTTTCTGATTTGATGCTTGATCAGCGATGCAGCGGCGGCACGTATGCGTTAAGGGGTCACCCTTCTGTGCTATTTTCCGAAGTCACTCGATGTCGTCCTCTGCACTGTGTTCTTCTCCTTTACTTTCCACTGTTGCGCTAAAAATGCCTTATGTGACACTGCTAGTTGTCATAAATTTCTTTGAAGTTGCGCTGCCACCTAGATCACGTTGCCCTTTCAATGTAGGATGAACACAGGTCCCACGCTCACTGCGTGAAGCCCTTGCTCCGGATGGGCCCCCCAACAGTTCGCGTATGCTGCCGGCACAATTGCCGGGGATGAGGAAGAACCCGCGTCACTCACTGCTGTGACCTTTGGTAATGTGAAAGTGAAATAAAGAGCACCGCTATAAGATCAGAACAAGAAGCACAGACGTACACACAATGGCGGGCAGGAACTCGGAGACCGTTATTCAACACGGCGGCACGACGGCTTTTCGCGAGTCATGGTGCAGGAGTGGGTGCACTTACAAGCGTAGTTTCTTTTTCGTTAAAAGACATTTTAATAGCGATAAATTTATTATTGTGTTCGCTGCGGTGGCTATGTGTTTGCAGTTTTTTCGTAGCTGCAGGTTACTGGGGACGAGAGTACTCCATTCCACCTCTATTGAAGATCTCTGAACTACCTTTGCGAAAAGATTCGTTTAACATCCTTGGCGTAAGGGAGGCCGTGTGACACGGAAGGGATCTCCCTTGGCGTAAAGACGAGATAGTTAAGTGGAGTTCGCAGGTGCATGTATGGGAGGACCCCAGACGAGCGGTAATGAAAGCCATCGTAATCGACAACAATGCCCTGCACCCTCACTCTCTCAAACCAAGGTTGCAGTCAACATAACCGACTCTGAAGCGGCACAGCTTTGCTACCGGGAGAATCCCAACAAGTGCGCTCAGAATTACCAGCCGAAAATAGCAACGAGAGCAGTCTCGATCGGGTGGGCGCAAGCTCGGCAAGGCTTTGCCGGCAACGAACCAGCCTTGGTAACGTTGCTTGTTGGGCGAGTTGGAACAAGTCAGTCATAAAGGTATTTAGCGCAAACAGTAGACAAATGCGCTGCGTCCACGTCCTCTCCTTTGTCCTTTGTCTACTGTTTGCGCTAACTACCATTATGACAGCCTTGGTAGCTTAGCAGTTACGGTGTCGCGCTTAAACGCTTCAGGGCGCATGTCCAACTCCCGGCCACGGCCAACGCATTTAGATGACCCCAAATGCAAGAATGCATGTACTTCAATTTAAATGCACCTTATAGAACCCCAGGTGCACAGTCCACATTGGTTCGGAGTCCCCATATACTGCGTGCCGAATAATCGCATCGTGTTCTGGCACGTAAAACCCCATTAAATAGCGAACACCGCGACTAGAGATTGAACCACTGAGCCGGCAGCGAGAAGGCCGAGTCAGAGAGCATCTAGGCTCGAATCAAGGCATCACGCAGCATTACAAGTTAACCCGCAGAATACACCCAATCCGATACTACCACAGAGCAGGATATGAGCTCTAAAGTGTGGTGTCGCGCATTCACGCTTTTACCAGTTTCGGTTTCATAAGGTGTGGTGCACAGAGCCACATGTACCAACTCCTATAACCAATGTTATACACTCCCTGTGAATAAAGATCCGTCCTCTCCCCGTTCCCGGCCTGGCTTGACGTGTTCTACGTGCGCTCCGGCGCGAAGCCGCCCTCCTTTCTTCCACCGGGCGGTGCCGATACAACAAAGTGGCCACGAGGATGGGATACTTCTTTGCAACAAGTGATTTCATACATTGCTAACGGCTGGCCAGAAAAGAAATCTCTTCAGCCAGAACTACTTCCCTACTTTGGAATCAGAAATTAGCTGTCCTGTGTAGACAACTTAGTTTTCCGCGCAAATAGAGTCAGCATTCCTGCGTCACTGTGCAATAAACTCGTACAGCTGGCTCATGAAAATCACCCTGGAATTGTCAGGACTAAGCAGCGACTTAGAGAAATATACTGGTGGCGTGGCTTAGATAGCCAAGTTGAACGTGCAGTTCGCGACTGCATCGTAAGCCAAACAACAGATAAATCTGCTAAACCCGTTTGTGCACCCTTACAGCCTGTCCCATGGCCAAATAAACCTTGGGAAAAGCTAGGCATGGATATTGTCGGTCCACTCGAACGTGCTCCTTTCGAGCGGTGAATAAACGGCGTCAACGAAACAACCACAAGAAGAGACAAGGACGTACGCCTACTAACAACTAATAAAACCTAACAACTACTAATAAAACCAGTTGTTAGTAGGCGTACGTCCTTGTCTCTTCTTGTGGTTGTTTCGTTGACGCCGTTTATTCACCGCTATAAATGCACCAACTAGCCCAACAAAAAGTTTTAGGTGCTCCTTTCGACTGCAGATTTGCAGTTACATTAGTTGACTACCGCTCTAAGTGGCCTGAGGTTTGCTTTACCCATGCGGTCACCTCTGAAGCAGTAATTACATTTCTGTCAGCACGTTTCAGTAGGGAAGGATTTCCAGAGGCAATCGTCACGGACAACGGTCCTCAGTTTAAATATCAAATATTTGACAAGTTCCTCTCCCACAGAGGCATGCAGCATATTTGCTCTTCAAACTACTATCCACAATCTAACGGTCAAGTTGAACGCTTCAACCGCGTTGTGAAAGAGCAAATTCGGCTCGCTCAACTTGAATGCCGCCTACTGAAACAAGCTGTAACAAAGTACGTAGGCGCGTATCCCTTTACGCCTCAAGCTACTATAGGCTTGTCCATTGAAGCCATAGTGCTGATAAGACAGAAACCACAGAAAGAGGACAGGACGTGCGCACGTCCTGTCCTCTTTCTGTGGTCCCTGTCTTATCAGCGCTATGGCTTCAATGAACGTAACAAACCAACTAGCCCAAAAGTCTGTCCTCTTATATAGGCTTGTCGCCTGCACAACTTCTGCATAACCGCCAACCCCGTTCTGGAATGGACATTGCAGGGTTACACCCAAAGTCTCCCGCTCCTTCGCCAAGTTTGGATCCTGCGAGAACACGAGTGTTCCATAGGCAACAGGCAACTAAGCAACGCATTAATTCTAAGCGTGGAGCAAAACCTTCTAAGCTACAGGTGGGCCTCAGAGCTAAAGTTCGTCTCCCAGGGAAGCAGAATAAGTACAGAGGTCCCCATACAATCCTTTGTCAAATCGGATTCAATTCCTTCCGCCTTAGTGATGGCAACATCTGGAATGCATCAAAGCTGGTAATTGTTCATGCTGAGCAGAACGCAACTCCGCAGCAGAATTCATATCCTCCACCTAACGAATCGTCCATGCACAAGCATAATTCCTCCCCACCTTCATGTTCTTCTGCAGCTCCGCAGTTAGTGCGACTTCCACTAACCACCTTGCAGGCACCTTCTCAACAACCGCCTGATGTGCCCAGCCCCAATGCAAATTATCGAAGGGGGGAAAGATATGTCGACTACGGAAAATCGTGAAACGCTGCCGCGTTCGCTCTCCGACGAGCGTGTAGGCGAGCCCCAAGGCTCAAATCCTTCACCTAACCGTCCCCTTTGTCTCAAACGGCATCGTAAAAAGCCGGCACGGTTCAAGGACTACGTTCCTTGATTACATACACGTTTTTTCTTCATAATACTCTACTTTTTCATATACTACTATACTGCTTATATACTACTATTATATACTACTTTCATATACTACTTACTGCATATTCCTGTTTTCGGGGAACATAAAATGATAGCTATTGTATATTGATGTTCCTCATTTTTGCAAATTTTCTTACATTGTTACGTCATACGAACTTTCCAGTGCCTTGCCACTGTAAAATGTTATATACAGAGTACAACTCCTTTCCTTATTAGGGGGAGATGATGTGGTGTCGCGCATTCATGCTTTTACCAGTTTTGGTTTCATAAGTTGTGGTGCAGAGCTCCACACCACGGGCATTTCATGTACCAACTCCTATAACCAAAGTTATACACTCCCTGTGAATAAAAATCAGTCCTCTCCCCGTTCCCGGCCTGGCTTGACGTGTTATACGTGCGCTCCGGCGCGAAGCCGCCTTCATTTCTTCCACCGGACGGTGCCTCCGGTGGCGATACAACATAAAGGTCAAACCATTCTCCCACCATATCAAAAAGTACCTCACAGCCCCAACACTATTCTCTCCAAAAAGCCGATCCCGCGGGGAATTCTGGTTCCTTTGAGGAAAATGAGTAGGCTGCAGAAAATTACCCCCTCAACCCTTTTCAAAGCAACAAGCTTTGGGAGAGAGCCTTCGTCAGCTGCATCCACGAGGAGCACCTAAAACTGGTGGCAAGTGTGCAGAATTCGGTCTGAGCTCAAGACATTCTGAACAAGGAAGGCTCTACAAAAGTATATTCAGAAAATAAAAGATTTTATTCTCTCTCTCCTAGCAAAATAACTCTGTTGGTAATGCAACAACATATTATTGAACAGTTCAATTGTTGAGCGTAGGTCTAAGTGCGTGGCAGTAAGTGTCAAGGTGACGAACATTAAAATGTTGAGTGTTATGTCTATAAAGCACGCTATAAAGCATGCCTGTTGTAACATCGATATAATAATGAAATTTTTACGGTAACTGCGTAAATGATGCTTACAAGCGTAGTTTATTCTTGGCGTACGTAGTTTTCGCAGTTAAAAAGAACGCAAACCAATGTTTTTGCAATGAACCTTTGTAAGAAACTATTGGGAACTTGAAGAAAGGCATGTCTGGAAAGGACTCAATTTTATTTGACGCCGCCTATATTAATTACAGGCCTTACGCTCATTAAAGTATTTTCGTGTGCAAAGACAGGAATCATGAAGCCTTTCCGCTCCCCTGATCGATAGCATGACAGAACTAAAACCAGGTGGAACTGATAATGCGCTGCACTCCGGAGTGCCTTTGGCTGGAAGAAATCGAGCCTGTGTTTTATCGCTTTCCCCAAGAATTGTTTTCTTCGTGCTGAGATACAAGTGTCTAATGTCGACATATAAAATAAGGGGAAAATGAAGGAAAGTTCTTGTAGCATTTTGTTGTTCTAGCAACTTTCCTCATAGTACATGGCAATAGCGCCCAACAATCCCGTAAAGCAGTCGTCTATGGCGAATTGGTGCGGTGTAGTTTTAATAAAACTATTGTAACTCGAACGTTCAATTTTGCACTTAGTAACGTGGTGAATACTAAGAATTTCAAAAGTGTGTTTCCAAACTTGTATAGGCCTTACGCGCTCTTGTTTTGCTACCACTGCAACTTCCTTATAAATACAGAAAGTACCGCCATAGGGATATGTGAATGCGCCGAGTAACAGCCATGTGAGCCAACTAGGGCAGAAGTATGCACGGCAAAATTTATTACATTTTCCTGTTGCCAGCACGCGCGTCACTTGTATAATGCTCTTAGACATTAGTCCTGATATAGCGCTCATTATACTTGGTATCCAACCCGTTTTCCGGAACCTATTACGACATGCAAGCTCACGAATCAACATTTTTTTTCTATTTACGGGAGAGTGCAGTGTAACTCTGTCGCAGAAATTGGGGGGCACAGTCCTGTCATTAGGATATCAGCTTGCCCTAGTTTCAGCAGCCTGCTCAAGTTCCATTACAACAATATGCTCGGAACAATTAGACGAAATGAGGTTAGAAGAACTGTGGATACACAAAAATTAATGACTCCCGAAAGTAAAACGAACGCCATCGAAGAACTCAAGCCTGTCACCCTCCTAGACGGGATCGCTCCGTCGTACCAGAATGGAAGCGTGTCGCGTAATCACACATCGGCGAGGACAACGCAGAGAAGGACATTACGGTAAGCGATTTCTCGTGTAAGCTTCTCTTTGCGGAGTGTGTAGAGAAGCCTCCCGCTATCTGCACCACGATTTCTGCTTTCTCTTCGAATATGCGCGTTTGATAAGACAAAGAAACGACGTTTTTCTGCAATTACCACCAAGACAAATGGAAAACCGCAGCGAAAGAAATGTTTTTCGAAGGTCGCAAAGAGCATAGCTTATATCGTTTACAATGGCGGGTGACGCCGTAACCCAACTTGGCTTTGCCTGTTTTCCTTTTTGTCATGTAGTTATTTTGAGAAGTTAGAAAGCCACATAAGGCGTTTTGAAGTCTCTCGTCAGAGAGGCTGTCAGGTAATTTTCGAGCTGAAGGGAGCTAGCAGCACTCTTTCACAGCAGCAGTACACTCTAAGAAAAAAAGAGTCAAACGAGGGTCACGGCACCGTGCGCCTATTCGCGTATCTATTTGACCCCTTTTGGAATGCATAAGCTGAAAAAGAGAGTTAGCACTTCTGCAGGAGTCATACGACTCTCGTGAAGCGCGTTTCGATTGGCTTCCATAATGAAGGCGCCGTCGTATACGCCGTACATATCGCGCGTTTCCCGTTCGGCGCCGTCATGGCACCATGGCTCGCCGACGAAGCCGAGCTGGCGCGGCCAGCGCGGCGCCTCCGCCTCCTCTCTCAGTGTCCTCGGTCATTTGAAATGCGTCGCGTTGGTTGCGCGGGTTGCGTCAGTTGCCTGCCTTGTAGTTTTGTGTTCGAGCAAACATGCTCATCTTCGGTGGCGGTGACGCCAGGCTCCGTGCTCGAAGTGACGCTTGAAGGGCGGAATATTCATGGAGCTGCGGACGTGGACAACGTGCGCCTGTTAACGGTGAGTGTACTGCTTTCGTAGGTACTAATTATACAGCTTTAGCTGGGCGTGTGCAGCAGCTCTGCGGAAGTAGGCTGCCAGCCATTTCCAACAGCAGCCTGCGTCCGCGGGGCTGTTGCGGATGCCCAACGAAAACTGACAGTTAACGAGTTGACACCGTTATTCGCGTTGCTGTACAAGCTCCCATAAAATGACCGACGCGAACAATTATCAGGGGTCATTGTTTGCTGATCGTACATTGTTTCTGCGCTGCTGAAGGTACAAGATGTCGTTCTGAGATGCGCTTTAGTCTACTTCATAATGACATTTCCATCGACATTGAGTGTGCAGCATGCTTCCGCGCGTGGAAACGTGAAAAAAAAGTCTGTGTACAGAACAGTTAGACGCGCTATATATAACGGTTTCCTTTGGTTTAAAGGCGGTAGTTTAAGATGCAGATATGGTATGATGTTTCCAGCGCGTACGCGGTAGTCATTGAAGTTGGACACGCCTCGCCGGTAAGGTGAAAGGCTCGACACGTTCGACAGCGCGCGTTGTTGCGGCCGCCGCCGTGCACACTTCTCCTTCGTTTCTGTTAGCTGTTTTCGTGGTTTGCCTGCATATGCGATGACGTTTGACGGTAACACAGGATCGAATGAGTGTACGTGGCTGTGGAAGCTATGTGCGGTAATTCCAGCATACGACATATGTGATCTAGACGTAGACGGCGTCCGCGCGCGCTGGGTGTCGTTTGGGCGCTCGTGCTCGCATGTGTTTATCTGAGTATTTAAGGATGGGTTACGTTTGTAAAAGACGCAGTCAGTAACCGCTCACGACGTGTCCCTGTCTGCCGGAGGATGCGCTTAGGTGCTGGAACACGCCGGCGCAAAGCCAGGCTTATTCTGAAAGCAAATTTTGAACCGATTTCTCAGAAAAGAAGTGCTTTCGTTCGTGCATAGCCAGTGCCTATTGCGAAACGAAGTTCCCGCCTTCTTTTACGTGAAAATTTGTTTCCGTTGAGAAATTATTAAAACCAAACACACCTGTCAGGTGTGTGTAAAGTTACGGTGTGTTGAACAAATGGTGGTTTAAAATACAAATAATCAGTGTGTGTGTGTTGGTTATTCTCAGAATCCCGGGTAGCTTCTCGCGCCTCTTCACTCTAGTTGACAGCCACACTCCGGGAAATGAAGGTGTCGCTATGGTCTGGCGCCTTACCACTCATGATGCGAAAATCAACAGCGGCGTTCGCCCTGTCAACGAGGCAGTCGGTCCTGCATCTCCTTTATTGGACAACACGACGTTGGAAAAGAGGTGAGTGGCACCCAAGCAAAGGAGCCTCAACCAATTTCGTTTGTTGTTTAAAAGAAGCTCATATCATCTTGTACTGCGATATTGTCGCCTAGTGACGTATTACAAAAGCTACTATTTGGAAGGTGTGTTTTACACGATAACGGCAAAAAACTTAGTTCCTTACCATGCTGTTTCCATTAGTTGTTTCGTTGTGAGCCTTCATTATGTCTGTGTAAATCACTTATTGCGTAGGTTTTGCAAACTCGCACTGCAATTCCGTTTTCTCATCATAATATCACGTTCTACTTTTCAGATAGAAATTTTCATGACTGCTCACGCTGAACAGGAGCGAAACATAGCAAGTCACAATTCTGATGCCTCCAGCCGTCACCACCTTTTTAAATTATTCCTAATCCCAAAGAATAAATATGGAAACGTGATGACGATTCCTGCTGTTTATTTTGCACCATATGACACTATGACCATCACTGTCACACATTTTAGTTGGCTATACTCGTACAATCATGTAAATAAGGAATTCGTCAACGGATTAACTGGAAATCACAGACCATCTTTTTGCGCTTTCTAGATTACTATGTTGGAGACAGTGTGTTGTTTTGACGAGGTTCATTAAAATCACCCTAAAATTTAACTATTCTTTCTTTTGCAGTCGCTGGCCACAACGGCAAGTATTGGACTTGCTGAAGATGAATACGTCACTATTTCCAGCATTAGTCACGCAGAAGTAGAGAATGGGTAAATTCATCATCATCAGCCTGTCTACGCCCACTGCAGGGTAAAGGCCTCTCCCATGTTCCGCCAATCAACCCGGTCCTGTGCCTTCTGTTGCCACGTTATACCTACAAACTTCTTAATCTCATCTACCCACCAAATTTTCTGTCTCCACCTCACGCGTTTGCCATCTCTTGGAATCCAGTCAGTTACCCTTAATGACCACCGGTTATGCTGCCGACGTGCTACGTGCCCGGCCCATATCCATTTCTTCTTGATTTCCACTATGATGTCCTTAACCCCCGTTTGTTCCCTGACCCACTCTGCTCTCTTCCTGTCTCTTAAGGTTACACCTATCATTTTTCTTTCCATTGCTCGCTGCGTCGTCCTCAATTTAAGTTGAACCCTCTTTGTAAGTCTCCAGGTTTCTGCTCCATAGGCAAGTACCGGTAAGATGCAGCTGTTATATACCTTCCTCTTGAGGGATAGTGGTAGATTACCATTCATGATTTAATAGTGCTTGC